>NC_079342.1:12628591-12741091 GCF_029582105.1 Oenanthe melanoleuca
ACAGGCAAAGATAAAACATAATAACGACACCCCCTTAAGGAAAAGAAATCACTAGAAAGTTATCTTGTGAAATGTGTTGTTTCTGTTGGCGCATCAGGGTGGCCATTTGGATTCCCTATCACATTATTAAAGACATCTCCATCCATGAAATAAAAATACATTAGGCATGTGGGGACAGAGTGGGAGGAGAAGAAGTTGTGTAGCAGATATTACATGAAAAGGTTTTTCTTCTGTTGCTGCTACCATCCCAAAATGTGAATTAGACCTCGGTGGCAACTGTGAAAGCAATGAACATGAATCTTTAAAGCGCAGTGGGTAAAATTTACCCGTGGAAGACAAGCAGATTGCTTGTACATCGATGAAACACGCTGGGGCTCTATTTTGGAGTCACAGAAGTATGGTGTAATTTTCAGCAGCTCCAACCCACGAGTCCATGTTATTCCTTCTCCTTCATCCCCTGCAGCCCCACAGAATGCCAGTTTTTGTTGCACAGGTAGGCTTTGCTGTGAAGAGTGTTTCAGTCTTCCCTTCTGTGGATTGCCTCAGAGAGACTGAGGGATATTATTGTATATTAAGTAATGGACAGTGTCCTTTGTTAGTCAGATGCCAAAATCCTGGACATGCAGCTGTTCCTGCAGACCATTGACTCCCAGACCTTCCCCAGCTGCGAGGGTGAAATAATTTTATTCATTTGTGAAATAGACTCTCCTTACTGCTAAGGTACTGATAATTTCCCTGTGCTCAAGACCTATATTGTAAACTAGTATTTTTTTATCTAGTTCCATATGTATTATGCATTAATGAAACTTTGTGGGAAAAATGGGTCAGTTTCTTAATACCCCAGGGCCCAGGCTGTGATGAGCATCAGTGAAATCATTGGTGATTTGGCAAGTGATTTTACTGAAAGCGAAAAATCAAATTGTTTTTTTGATTCTCATGCCATATTGTGTGGTCTCTGTTTTTTGTGGTGGATTTTGCATCCCACAGTAAAAACTGAACAAGGGTATGCATTTGCAACTTACTGTGCAAAAGAGAAGAGAGGGAAGAAGAGATCACCACTGAGAAAACCTGAGCATAAATATACAGTGGCACCTTTCTTCAGGGTTTTGATAGACTGGGTTGAAAATATTATGCTTGCTAGCAGAGCAGAGTAATGGAGGTACACTCTACAGATGGAGCTTCTAATCAGATTAGCAGTAGAGCAGTTTGAAAAGTGCTTTGGAATAAAAGGCATTATATAAATGCAAGCCATTATCACTATGGGGTATATTTTTCTCCTGATGTGTGTGCATAATTCCCTCTAGAGTTAATGGGAGATGCATGCATGCATTGAAGGGAAACTATACCTGGCAGTGTGCTTCTTTCCCACTAAAATAACTAGGAAGATAAAATTTGTTAGAGGGCAGAAAATGCTAGACCTGTTTTATAAGGTGTTCATTGAATACCAGTCAACTGGTCTACTGAAAACTTTGTCACTGTGTATTAAAAGCTGTACTCTGTATCACAAAGAGGTAAAGAGGTGATGGCAGTTCACGTGATTCAACTGGTGGAAGAAATTATGGGAAATTGCCATATTAAGGGCCCTATTAGCAATTGTTTGATTTTTCTGGATTTTTTTCAACATCCCCAATTCAATGTGTCGGGGATATACATTTTGTAGTAAACATTCTTTCTAAGAAGGAAGTTAACATTATGCAACTCAAAAGTGTGGTGTCTTACCCAATCCTAAATTTCCCTTCTAATATTCATGCAAAATCTAGGAAGAGAGATGACCGACATCTCTCAGATTTTCAATGTTTTTGGAGTTGTCTTGTGGTGATTCAATGATCTCAGGTTGTTACTCAGCTAGACAGTAGATGGGATGATCTGAGCCATCCTGCAAAACTAAGTAATCCCACAATCAAACCCTTGGCAGAAAACACTTGGAGGAAAACTTAGTATATCTGCTTATGATGCCCAACGCTCACTTGATTTATTGTTGGTTTTACATGACTGGGAGCAGCTACATGCTTGCTTCTCTCCCACTGTCATTCTTTTAGTGCAAATCTGTGCTCATGCACTGGATTTTGAGTTGAGCTCTAGCTCAGACAGTGAAGTTACCAGTTCTGCCTTACCACCCCAGCAGCTATTAGCCTTGTCACGAGCATCATTAGAATTACAGTTTAGAGCAGGATTCTGTGGCACAAAGTCCTACTCTGAGTCAGCACCTAAGGCCATTACAAGGCCTGCAACAGCTGGAATAATACCTCAGTGAGCTATTTCAGCCTCTTAGAATAGCCGTACAATTGCCATTTGCTTATAAGTAACACTACCTCTAAATAGAACATGGTATTTCTATAAACCCTATTAGTAAAATGACCAAATTATACAGAAACCAAAAGGTCAAGAATGCTGGGCAGATTTAATGTCACAGGGCAGGGGGGCCAAGAAAACTGAACAGCTATAAGGTAAAAATACAGACTACAATGGCATTTGAAGTAACACACATTTATTTTTATTCATTAAGTGTTTTTCTGGCTAACTCATTAGAAACCTCACTTCATCTACTATCCATTTTTGTCAATGTAGACCTTAAAAAAAGTGATCTGTACAGATCCCCCAACATGTGTTTACCATATACCATACATTATTGCAACCACTCACAACAAGGTAAATGGGGGAAACTATTTCACTGGAGTAAGTGAAGTCATGCTAGGCTAAATAAGGTAGTTTTAAAAAAATCTGAATCAGATTCATTGTTTACGGAATAACTTATTAGTATCTGTATGTTAAGGTTTTGTCAGGTGTTTCATTATAAATCCTCATTTTGGAAAGTTTAAAACTCCAGGGTAGCATTGTTTTAAATTACAGAAGCATAGATTTTACATAACTATAATGCTGTTTTTTTAAAAAATTCTATACCTAAAAAAATATCTTTATTTCATTAAATGAAATTTGGCATGCAAGCAAGCCATAATGAAAAACAATTGGAGTTTTTTAGGGGGAGGGGGGCATTAAATATATTTTTTAATACAGAGGAGTTATTTCATTTTTTAAACTGTTTACATATGCTTGGCAAACTAAACAACCAGAATACTTAAAAAGCTGTCTTAGCAGGGAGCATGCCCAGTACCTGAATATGGTTTAAAACCTAAACAATAGAATGAATAATCATAAGGCAAGCTGGTTCCCTCCTCTCTGAATTTCAGTCCATGAAAAAACAATCTGCTCCTATTAAGAGCCATGCAGAGTGTTTCCAATTGAGACTGACTTTGCAGAAGTCACCTTGGCTCAGCCCCTTGGAGGCTCCATCTTGTGTCACCCACCAGAGCTGCCACCTGCAGACCATCGTGGTCCCTTCCCATCTTGGCTGCAAAAACGTGCAGGATGCATGTCCAGCTCAGACAAATCTAAGCACTGCATGGTAGACTGCTCTCTCAGGGAAGATAACGTGTGGCTACCGGCTGTCAAACCCCAAACTGCTCCCAGACAAATTTGGTTTTGGACATTATATATATATATATATATATATATATATATATATAGATAGATAGATAGATAGATAGATAGATATAGATATAGATATAGATATATGTATATATATATAGTGAGAGAGAGAGAGAGTAAATACATGCCAGATTTAAAGGGAAGTATTTAAACTTTCAGGACTCCCTTTCCATGGCCATGAGACTTCAGGTGTAAACCTGTAGCTTTGTCATGATTTTATCCAGTTTTGCTATCCTCAACCATTTAACATTCCTTTAACATTCACTCGGTGAATACTTTATTCAATACCTGTGATAGTGAGATATTCATTACAAATTTTTGTCTAATCTACTGAAATGCAAATTCTAGTCTAGGGTAGCTGCAAGTTTTTACAAGTTTTGTAGGCAGAAGTGTACAATTTTATGTAGGTAGCATCATTCCAAGCATCAGCACCCCAGCCATATACCCTGTATCCATTCATTGCATCTATTTCAGCTTGCCAAAAACATCAAGAGAAAAGGTGGCCCATGAAATTTCAAGAGCAATTGTGCCCATTGTGTGACTTTCACTGTATCATTAATCCCATCCAAATTGTTCCTCACCACTGGCAGTTCTCTCTTTGTGGTGTTTGCCTAGCAATTTGTGCATGAAGGTCTGTGCAGTGTGCTGCAGTAACACTGGCTGGTTTGTAAAGCTATTGCATGATTAAATGAGTTTAAATATAAAAAGTTCAAATCACTTGTTGACTTCAGGGAACTGACAGATGCAATGGCATTTTCGGAGTAACTGTTTTTTGCACAATAATGGTTTCACTTTAGATATAAAACTTCCAGACCCAAACTGAGCTCTGTTAGCAATACAGATTTTGTCTAACATGCATAATGAAACCAGCAAATTAGGTCCCATGGCCATAAACCTCACAGAGGGAAAGAAAACAGAGCATGAATCAAAAAGCTCTAGAAGGCAATAAACTATTGCTAACTTATATAACTTACAAGCTAAGGCCAAAAAATCAAAGGTTAACTGTGAAAATCTGTGTGAATTTAGAAGAAAAAGCTGAATTCAAAACAAAATATGGAAGTGTAAGACTCCTAACTTAAAGAACCAGGTCAATATAAGCTATATCAGAAACACAGTCATCAAAAAGAGATCAAATCTTTTTTTAATTCTTTCCCACTTTATCCTCCACTTGTGCAATTTGTCAGGGCAATACAGCATGTACAGCATTGACACCTCCCATGCTGTGTGTGGCCCTCTGCAATTTTGAACCATAATGCCAGCCTTCACTTTTAATTTCTTGACCCAGTCTGGTTTATACCTTAGCCTGCAGGTATAAAAAAAACCCTGCAGGTTTTTTATTTTGCCTTTTGTTAAAAATATGAAACTAACATCTTTAAAAATCTCTGTTTTAAAATTCCCCAAATACAAGTTATTGACCTGATCATATAAGTTATGCTTTAAACACACATATTGACCTAATTAAGGTAAAACCTATTTAGGGAGTTTTAAAATATATTTTACTGCATCATGGTCTATAAGAACCTCATCATATCCATTCACATTTAGTTTGTTAAGTACACTTTTGTGCATTTTTAAGCAGCCACTGTAGGACTCCTTTGCAGTGAATGTGGCTGTGCCATTGACAAAGTTGATTTGTGAATTTTCCAATCTAACATATCACTAGAACTGAGTATTCTGCATACCTAATGACCATTTTTCTAATGTTTTAAATCACTATGAAACTTCAGGCAGTAAAGAATAACAAGAGATAAAATAATTAAAAATGCATATATGTCATTGAGCTTATCTTTCAGTCCTGAGTTACTGAATGCTTTAAAAAGCAGCTACCAAAAGTATCCATGCCCATTTAATAGACTGAGGTCTATTAAATACAAATTATATATACAAATATTTTTTATTTGTAATTGTATAAAGTGACGTGCACAGTGAGTTTGCTACAGTTTGAGTGGAGGAGAGGGATGGAGCAGTGAAGCAACCAATAGGATTTTAGTTTTGTCAGTTTGTAAAAAACTTTCACTCTTAGGCCAAGAGGTGCCAAGTTTCAGCATGGAATTCATTTTTATGACTGCATTATAAAGCCCCTGAAAACAGGGGTTTCAGGCAAGAATGCTGACACAGCCTTAAACACAGTGTCAGAAAAGGAGAGAAAGGGATGCTGTAATGCATATAACTTGTTTTCTTTCATTATTGCTTCCAAAGAAGCAGCTTGTTGCCTACCCTTAGGCATCAGACAATGTTTCAGGCATGTCTCATCACACTCTTTCTACCGGGTGTGTGGAAAAGGCCTCATGCAAACCCTCTTCTGAAATTAAACTAGTAGCTCACTCAGGTAGAAGGCACTGAATTATTTCCTCATTTTTTTATGGGATTTTTAAACTGAGACATACAGTCTCATGTGATTTGGAGGAAACAGGCACATAGCTTATGTCTTAGCCATTCTTTAAATCTTATTTTAGGGTATGGTCTGCCACTAAAAATGGGGGGGGGGGAAGTAATGATGAGCTGCTTGTGCAGATTTAAAGTACAATGTAAATTACTAGGAGAAGATGATGTGGAAGAACGTGTATTGGTTTTGGTTATATTTATATCCTGACGTTTTAGGTGGCTTATTTAGTGATCTGCAGTGAAAACAGCTTGTATCATGTGTTGCTGTAAGTGTGAGACTTTCCACATTCTTTTGTCAAGGAAATTATCTGCAAAGATAATTCTAATTAATTCTAAAGAATTGTTTTTCTGTGAGCTGAACTGAATAAAGTACAAGAAGTTTGAAACATGAAAATGCTTAAAAACGTTTTTAAAACTTTGCCAAAAGATGACCAGGGAGGTAAACCAAATTCAGTGAAAAGAGATCACAGTATGGCTGCCTTCTTGTTGGACAAATCAATTAAATATACACTATACTGAGTCTTTACAATGTACAATGTTGGGTTTATGTTGAAGCAGCATTATATAACTGGAGAAATCCCTGGGATGGTAGAGAGGCCAATTTAAGTTATGAGGCTTTTTTTTATAGCAATGGCAGCTACAATAAATAACAATTCAGAATGTGAGATATTAAAGGGAAGGGAGGGACAGGGCTTCACTGTTTTCAGTGCTGCTCAGGCTTAGGCTTTATTTCCACCTTAAAATCTTTACCTGGCCGTGATCTGTTGTTCCATTACTGGAGGGCAAAAATGGGAGGAATTGTCTGGGCTAAATTGCAATTAGGCAGCCCTGAGAGAGGCTGGCACCAGTTAACTTGGGATATTGGAGTGAAAAGGCCCGTAATCAGCCTTCGGTCATGTAGAACAATGCATAAAATTAAATTGACATTAATGAATAATTGTGTAATGAAAATGGAAGAGGAGAGTTAATTGCATGTTACAGTGAGTGTAATGCCTAGATAACCTTGCATTTAATGCTATTCTTAGCCCTGCTGCCAAGACTTCTACAGAGCCTCTCTCTGCAGGAAGTCATTAAAGCTGTGAGTAGATAATGCAGGCTCAGTGAAACCTAAGTGGCAACAATATAACAAGAGTTTCTTTCAGACCTTAGTGTTTTCAGAAAAAAAAGGGCGTGTTGAGGTAATTTGTACACATCAGAATGAAAACAGGAAAGTCAGAGAAATCTATTTGTAGTTTGTCGAGTTCCACAGAATTTTCAACTATTGTTGAAACCAAAGTCAATTCTTATAATCAAAGACAAGACTAACCATCAGTGCTTGAAGCACTGTAAGCATCCAGCTGTCTACAGCTAAAACTGTTGTTAATCACCTAGAACAGCAAAGGATACAAAACACTTGACCTTAGACATAAGGTGACAGTGGGAGACGTCTTCAGCACCATCCTATTGACACAGCTGGTTTGTGCTGATAAATAAGACTCCAGAAAAGCAGAATTTTAAAACTTGGTCTATTTTCTGTATCTTTGAACATCAGAATGAATAACTGTTTATCTGGATATTTCCCAAAACATTTAAACTTGTATTCCCTGTAAAACAAGATTCCTTCCCTGTGTTTCTCCTTACAGGTTTTTGTAAATCAGATCTCAGAATAAGGCTTTTGTTTGTTTCTTTTTAACCTTTTGGATGTCCCAGGAGAATTTACTCCAACGGAGATACTTGTTTTTGCCTTAGGGATATTGGTTGCTATCATGATGCTGTATTGATTACAGTGGGATTGTCCTTCAACAATATGACCCTGCTTATAATGTAGACTTAGCAGTCAGGAGGTTAAAAGGACTAGAGGAAAGCTTACCTTGTGAAAACCAACCAACCTCAAAACAATCAAGGGTCTTGACAAGTACACATTTTTGATGCATATAGTTTTGTAATTGCTTAAAAATATACTTACATTTCCATTATTAAAAGCTAAATAATTTTCATAAAGTCAGTGGTTTATCCTTGCTGACATTACCTCTGCATTATGATTCTTTTTGTAAAGACACAGTGTGAAAACTTAGTTCAGCAATAGATGGCTTTTTAGTTGAAAAATTATTATATTCAAAAGGCTACTCACCGCTCACTGGGAATACACTAGCTCATCAGCTTTGGCCATGTGTATTCTCCAGATAGTTTGTGTGTTACAAAGAGGAGCATCCTGTTGCATTTTGTGTCTTGACTAAGACTTGGGTAACTCATCATTTAGATGAAATAGGTAAGCATTTGGGTTGGAGCTCTATAGATAAGCTGATGACCTGCAGGCATTTTATCCACCAAAACTGCCTCCAATGAAAACAAGGAGTAGAATTCTACTTGCTTGGATGATTTTTGTCTCTTGGTAAAGTTAAATACTTGCCATCCTAATTTCTGCAATTCTGACCTTATATTCTTTGGAAATGGTATGGAGAGTTCACATTCACTACTAAGAGTGGTATAAACCCTTTGTTCTCGGGGTCCCAACTCCATGGGCATGACCATGGACAGAAAATATAGTGAGGAATTTTATGGGTTGTGCCTACATCTGAACCATGACTGTAGACAGACTTCTAAAAAAAAGCCCTGAACTTATCAGTGGTGCCACCATCTTTACCTCTTCCACTTAATTAGTTAACAATATTTCTCGGAATCCTGTGGCTGAGAGACAGAACGAACCATGAAGGTGGTGAGGAGAGTTATCTTGTGAAACTGAAAGGCAGCAATGAAACTTTGCAGAAGGAATGTTTTTTCTAGTGCCTAAATGATTTGTGGACCTCACTGTAACAAGGTAACATAGCTGAAGACTGTAATGGGTTTCAAAAATAATTTAGACATTTAAATGTAGAATTTAGAGTATAGGGCAGTGGGAATATTCACAGTTAAAACCAGTAACATTACTAGAAGTTAAGAGAAACTTCCTGTTTCAGAAGGCCTTCCATTGCTGCGTTAGGGCATTTGGCAGCTTCCTGAGGGATAACTGGTACAGCCCAGCCTGGAGGGGACTCCTGGGCCAGCTGGAGCCTGCTTTTTCTGATGTTACCATTCCTTTGTCCCTGTTTCATTAATTGGCTCCTTACCAAAATACAGCTCAGAAATACAAATCTGTGACTGCATAGTGTGGCCTTTATTGTATGAAATGGTCTGTCACTGAGGAAGGACCAGATAATTTAAACAGTGACATATTTTCTCAGCCATTCTTATTGCACCAGTTAATTTTTCACCTAACTTATAAGGCTGCTTGCTTCAACAGCTTCTTCCTGTCCCATGTAGCCAGTACATGTGGTAGCTACTCTCTATTCCCTCTTCAGTTAATGGCTCTGCTTTGTTCACATCTTAGTAGAACCTGTTCTATTTTTGTGCAGTTACAATTACATTTCCAGCAGACCCAGGCAGGGTGGTAGTAACTCAGCTTAGAACAAAACTTTTGATTATTTTCTGCTAAGCTATTGTGCATGACAGCAAAGATACTTTGTGCAGTGTACTAAACAGTTTGTGCATTTATGATCCCTACATCTCTTTCTAGTTACCATGCTGTGTTCTGAACGTTACAGAGGTCAGCTTCACATAAAATGTGGCCAAAGTCTTTGAACTTAAGTTTCTAAAAAGGGTCATGGATATAAGCAATCTGTTTGTAATGTGAACAACTTTGAAAGCAATCCACTTACTGTTTCATGATTTCAGTGGACTATTCAGATTTTCTGGATATGCTCTGAGTCATGCAATGCCCTGTTGAGTACATTTGCTATATAATTCAGTACAGGGATGCCTGCTATTACGAATATCAATGTGGCATGGATGATATTGTAGAAAATATCCACATGCTACACAACGGCCTCTGATTAACAGGGATAAATGCCAGGGGTAAATCGAAGCTTGCATGAGTGCTTATGCTTGCAAAAGAGTGAGGGAAAATTGTTGCCTTGATATGGATATTAATGCTTTGCCAGAGAGTGTGGATGGGAATAGGTGCAGGCTGATGTAGATGGGGGCCCTGGGACTGCACCAGGTGATGAGTACAATCTCTGATATTGGGATATTTCAATTTTGAACAAGGTATCTTCTCTCAGTTTCTGCTTGTACTTCACCTGCTGCTTAGTGTGATGCATTATATAAGTGGGTTTTTGGTAAGATGTCCCAGGCTCTATTTCTAATTAATTTTTCCCATCAAATGAACAAGCTGTGTTAATTTCCTTCCTTAAGCTGCCTACTATGTGTTTTAAGTTGTTCAAACAGCTGAGCACAGAATTGTCATATCAGATTCTCTGAGACTGCAGCACAGAGAAGAAACAGCTAAACTTCAGCCTTCTGCCACTCCTTCCCATCCATGGAAACTGCTGTAAGGAAAATAGAACAATTAAGTCACTTTTAAATCATTACCAGTTTTATCTCCTTAGGGGAGCATTAATTTTTTATTTTCATTTTCTGCATTCTTCTCTCCCAGAGTTAAGGATTTTGTATAGTTTGATAAGGTGGAGCTCTTTGCTTTTAAAATATGTGGATGTGAGTCCATTTTTACTGTTTGCTTTGTGCTAGCACCAGTACATTAGCCTCTGTGGATTTTGTTAATCCAGATTTACTTGTGTGAGAGTTGACTCTGACCCAGAATGTGCCTCATGCAGTGCATTTTAAGGAATGGGAAAGTGCTTTCATGAAATCTAGCTGAAGCTGAAATAGATGTTGAAGCTATAAAGGCAGTATGTGAATCCTCTAATAAAAACCCATAATTACATTGACTAGAATTCAGGGAAGTAGCTGAACTATATTCAGCAGGAACTTAATATTTGGCAACTTACTGGGTGGCATAAATCAGTATATTTAGTGAATGTTTTCAGCTTATTGTCTTCTTTGTATTTCTGTTTGTTAAGGAATTGACCTGATGATTCACAGACACAGTATTTTGCTGAATTGCTCAATGTTAGGAGTTGTAATGGTTTTCCCAAATTCACACATGATTCTGACCAGATTGCTTCTATGTTTTATCTTCTTTTCAAGGCCTGTGGACTTTGATGAAAGTCAGAACAAAAGGAAAAGAACAGTCAAATGCAATTTGAGGCATTATATTAGAATAGGTTATAAAATAGGGGGCAGATGGACCAACAGTTTTCCAAAGCATTGGAAAAGAGTTTAAGAGCATGGCAGAGTTTTGCTGTTGACAAATTGCTGATAAGGAGTGTAAGTTTTGCTACAGAAGACTTACTTGTCCATTCCTGGGCTCAAAAAATGATGAAGAGAAATCCAGTTCCTGATCTAGCCCATGTTTGACAAGCATGTAAAGAGGATAAGGAGCATTTGATCAGTCTGTAAACATCTATCATTGGTAAAGCAATTTTGCAAAGAAGCTCTAAAAAAGAAGCAAAACAAAGTATGAGATTCTGAAAGTTTAAGTTTTTAATAGCCAAGATAACTGAGCATTGCAACAGGTTAACAGCTCTTGTGTTTGGTTCCCACTGAATAGTAAGCATTCATTAGTTGTACAGTTTATTCCAAAAGTTGCAGACTATTTTTGGCAAAGGAGGTCTTAAGGGATGGCCACTGAGTCCATGGCACACAGTGCTTGCAGTACTGTAGCAGTATGTGAAATGCAAACAGTTATGGATGCACAGATGCTGAAGATTAATAAGTGCCCCTGTCACAGTTCTGCTGGAAAAAAAAGAGCAGGTTCCTCATTAAATGAATCTTATATGTTTTTATAAGGAATATTTGCTTTTCTAGCAAATTATACTGTTCTTAGATGCTAGCAGTTATTTTGTTATGCGTTCCCTGCTCTAGTTGGATAATCCTTTCTCTTTGAAATGGACATATGTTTGGTGAAAAATTTATGGAACAAAGTAACTTCTGTCTGATGCTTAAAGAAAATGGAAGGAAGACTATTGTTATACTCATATTTTATTACATTATTTATCTAATATGGAGGTGCAAGAAAAAATAGCTTTTATTTCAGTTTTTTATAGCTTTTACACAAATATGTTGATTTCACAGAACCGACTAATCAATTAAATTAAGTTTTCTGATCTTACTCATTTTTAATAGCTCCATTATTCACTATATCAAAAAATCAAGAGGATGATAAGATAATAATTTTCTCTTGGAACTGTTGAAGTTTCTGAATTAATTTAAAAGATACTGAATCAAGAAACACATTGGTATGATTGAGGAGCTGAAGCTGAATCTTTATTATTCAAGCTTGTTAAAACCAGTTCAGTGGGACAAATGAATTACAGCTATAACTGGTACCAAAAGGATCAACAGTTTGTGCATAAGTGATTGGTTTCTCTGAACATAGACCCTGCATATACCTTCCTACATTGAAATTAAGATTCTAACTAGATTAATAAACTATATTAGTAAATAAAGAGCTGAACAATTGATTAGGTTAAGGAAATGCAAACCTTTTCATTAGGATCATTTTTTAAGCTATGTGGAAGTTAACAGAATACAGTGGTCACAATGACACTTCCTTTTTTCCATAGAAATCTGCATAAGCTTTAATCAGTATTAAACACTTGGCATGTCTTTTACATGTTATTTAAATTAAGTCACTGCAAAAAAAGCTGAGTATGGTATGTTGTAATGGTAAACTCCTTTGAGAACATGTTTTTTCACCTTGTTGTAGTAAAATTTTCACTTGTTTTCTCATAACTTACTAAAATAAGGAATATGTTATGCATTGAACAAGGTTAGTTCTATTTTAGGCTCTATGTGCATGATGTAATTATTTAATACTGAGAAAGTTTGACTTTTCTGCTGTCATGTGGCTCCTACAAACTTACACCAATGATTACTAGAATTTTAATTGCAACGGTACAGGCAGCTGGAGATTATTATTATCTCCTGCATCTATAGCAATTATGTAGGATGCCACAGCAGTGGTCCTTTAAGAATTCTTGACATTATCTATGTGGCTTGGTCAAAAACCAGTGATGAGAGTGTTGCTGTTCCATCCTGAGAAGCTGCCCATGAGCAGGTTGAGGGGATGTAAGCTGGCTCAGGTTTAACATGCTGACTCCTCTTGCCTTGTCTTTGGTACCTGTTGAGATTGCCTGCCTATCTACATACACACTAAGCCTGGCCAAATCTGTAACTATGGTTATGAAGTTCTTCTCTGATTTCCTTTTCTTTGATGAAGGGCTGATAAAGTAGTTCAGAATCAGCATCACTCTGGTCCTCACTGCAATGGGTAAGCTGACATCTATCTCTGGAGTCTGGGAAGAGTTTTTCACATCAGTTAGACTGACTGAAGTGAGCTCAGTTTATATTTGTTTAGATCAGAAAATGTGGTCAAATTTGTAGGAAGTGCTAACACAGGGACTTTTTTTTCAACATTTTAACTACTACTGGTTGCAATGCATTGATAATTATTTTTGCTTGGACAGTGATTCAGAACACCAAAAGCATCTGCTGCAGAGAGGGAGTCTCTGACACATGCTCATATGTGGCTGTACCATTGCTTGGACTTGGACTTCACTTTCCCAGCACCTCAAACATTAGCAGTCACACATGAAAAAAATCCTGGCTACTGTTTGAATGCCACCTTTTATTCTGTTCTCATTTTTAAATTTTCCATTTCTGTAACATATGTATTAAATCACAGGTCAAAATATTCTCTTAAGTGTTTAGATGGTTAAAAAGACAAACACTTAGTGGAATTTGCAAAATCTCTGAATTTTAGGGCGTCAGTCCCGTTGATTGAAATGGAAGTCAGGAGAGCAACTTCCTTAGGTGCCTAGAAAAATCCTACTCAGCACAAAATGACACATTTCAAAGTCTGATTTTTGGGGTGTGTGTTTTCTGGAGACCCAGGAACAAAAAAAATATTTTTCAATTTGCAACACATTGCATCTGAACAGACTTAATGATTCTCACTCTTATTTCAGCCTAATATTAATGTTGCACACACCATCAGTCTCACTTCATTTCTTCCCTGAAAATTGTCTGCAAGTAGTTTACTTCAGCTCAAGTCCCAAGAGCAACAAGTCTGAAATCTACCAGTCAGAAGAGTGTTTGAGAGTTAAGAAGGCCTTGCAGAAAAAGCAGTATGTTTCTCAGTATGTTTCCATCTGAACAAAGATGTTTTGTCCTTAATCTGAGTTGATATGTGAATGTGAAATAACAAATTTTTAAGTATCCAGCACCTCTAAAGATTAGAGCTTTTTTGGTTTTAGGCCAATAGTTTATTTGCATACATTCTTCCATCCTTCCTTCCTGAGAAATTGGTGAAACAGGATGAATCAAAGGAGACTCCATTCAACCCAAACATATTATTATTAGTTTTTTCTTTCTCAAATGAACCAAAAAGAAGCTCAAATGGCCATACCCTGTTTTTTCAGCATGTTCATATTCCTTTTCTAAAATTTTATCACTCTGGAACGAATGAAACAATTACCAGTTTACAAAACCATTACTTTTTATTTTGTTATTTTATTTCTTGTGCATTGTCCCTTGCAAGCAAATTAAACAAATTTTAGCTGGCAGTTGGGAGAATGACATAGGGATAAATGAGAATGTAACGAGAAAGGAGCTGCTGATTCAACTAGGTGGGGAAAGCAAGGATTGCACTTTGAAACACCTGGTACCTTGTAACACTGTCTCATTTAAAGAGCAGCATGTCAGTTTAAAACCATAACACACATACTACTCTGAAAACAAACAAACAAACCTAAAAACCCCAAACTAACGAAAAACCAAAACAAACAAAACAAAACATAACAAACACATTCCAAAAGACTTCTTCCAGAATTCTGCAAAAGCAGAGAAATTCCACTACTGATTAAACTGTTGTTTACAAATATAAACTAGAACATCCCAGCTGTACTCCTGGGAGCCACCAAATAAAATGAAAATGTTTCTCTTAGCCACTGCTGAAAAGGGGATGCACTGTGTCTTAGGATGACTCCAGGACAGACATTATTCATTTCCTCATTCTCCTCTTAAAAGTCCTTTTCATGTCCTATCACTCCTTGCCATGTCTGTGTACCTCTTTCAGAGCCCTCTCTGTGACACAACCTGCATGTTTATGTCTTTCCACGTTCAGAATATTCTAGAGAGTAATCTTGTCCCATATGAATCTCTAACCCAGAAGTCTGTCCACAAAATGGGCAGTGGAGTGCTGGACTTGAGCTACACAGCAGCCAAAAGGAGAAACCACATTTTCATCACCTTCATCTGCTCTTCACACATCTGATGGCAATCCGAAAACCTGATCTAACCAGAGGGTGAGGTGAATTGTTCTCAGATTATCATAGGGAAAGCTCCAGAGAAAATTCTCTAAGAGGAGATAATGCCAGGAAGGTTAAAGCTGTCCTGTCTATCATTAGTACCTGTTCTCAGCTTAGCCAAGAACATCAAGAGACTGCTTCTGAAGAGGACTGGCACAATCATGCATTACTTGCACAGGGTGTGTCTGCTTCCTGTCATGTTTTTAGCTCATAAATGCTGAAATCTATTGATACACTCTGCTGAATATAGCTAGGGATTAATACAAGGACTATACAGTTGCATGGTGCCCAGTGCAATCTATAACATCTTTATGATGAGTAATGTGTATGCCTCATTGGCTTCCTATAAATGACAAATGCTTCCTGCCTTTTTTCCCCATCTCAATTGTGCTTTAGCTGTGTCAATATTGAAATGTTTGCTCAGCATAGAGATTATTATTTCAGTTTGGAATTTTTATGAGACCCGGGCCCAGAGCTGACCTTCCTTACATGAATTCTGGCACTACCTCACCATGAACACTTCCTAATTGCTGATTACAGCTTATCATTGCAAGAAGACACTTATAACCAGGGAATTGAACCAGTATGTTTGAATCTGTTCTGGGTCAGATCCAGCTGTGACTGAAACTGTTTCAGCTGATCTCTGATTCCAAGCCAGTAACAGTTTATTGTTCAGTTCACAGAATCCCTTACAGCAAGGGGACTCCTCTTGCTGTATCTCCTCCTCTTTCCATAAGCATCATTTTTAGTCTTGGTCGTGTACTGGGTTTTTTAAAACCTGAAATTTAGGATGGGGGACCTTGTCGCTGGTGAGAAAAAAAGTGTTCTAGGAATACAGCTGGGCCTAGGACTAGCCAAAGCAGTGGGAGTGATGGAAGGGTCAGCTTGCTGGCAGGTAAAATCTCCTTTCTCTCCCTTGTAAAAACTCAAATCCATCACTCATATGTATCTTCTTGCCACTAGGTATAGTAGTGGAACTGCTGGAGGAAATTAAGGCTAGTGAACAACAGTCAAATGAGAAACAGCAATCACAAGAAGCAGTTTACCTCAATCTCACCTTAGCAGGTAGTCCCTGAGGGTAGCTGATTCCAGGGAAGAAAGTTTGTGACCATCTGCTGGTGTTTAATGTGACAAGGGAGGGAGAAAAGCACAGACAAGGAGCAGGAGGTTTTTAAAGGACTCTTAAAGTCAAGCTGTCCTCTTGTTGCACAGAATGTGCATAGGGATGTTGCTTTTCAGCTGAACTGGTGTTTCGAGCTGGAAAGGTCTTTGTTTTGCTTCAGTTTCAGTTTGAGATCTGGGATCAGCAAAATTTCCAAAATAACAATGTAAGTTTACTTCCAGCTTTGGGAAACATTTTGAAACAGTTCACGGTTCAGGTTTAGTTTTGACTTCTTTTCATAATAGAAGTATGAGAAATAGGACTTTCTTATTCAATCACTGACATTGATTTTAAATGAGAAACTGCAGAAACATGCCAGATGTGCTCTATTCTATAATAAGTTTTTATTTGCAGTTAATAAAGTCAACAGCACAGATGACTTAATCATAGTGGAAGCTCCTGACTTTGGCATCAGTTCTCTGAGTGGGCATTCACATTTTTAGTACAAAAGCAAAGGTTCTGTGTCCTTTAGCTGCACTCTTGTCTCAGCCCAATTACTGCTGGAGAAGCTTTGTTGTGAGGCATTCAGTTACCCACTAGAGTCCAGGTGTGATGTGCTGCTGTCCCTACATGCAGACCCTGTTTGCAAATCAAGTGGCTCTGTGTGGTGTGTAGGGCTTGGCCAATGCTTAGGTTGTTTCAGCTCATCTGAGACTACCTTTTGTCTCCTTGCTAACAGTGCAGGTGCTTGCTTGAGATCATGTGAGCATTGTCCTAGCCCTGGAAATAATTCAAGCAGTTTGTGGTTCTGCTTTGGTTTTGATAGTTAAGCAAACAACTGTAGAAGAGAGCCTGGGAAATGCAGGTGCCACTGACAGACAGTCCTTGTAAGATGGGCTGTAGGTAAATCTCAGAGAAAAGCCACCAAGCACATGGTATCAAACATCATCTGTTGGGGCTTACCAGGGCTTCTGCAGAGGGAAATACTGCCACACTGACCTGCTCTGCCAGCATTAGCATGTAGATAAAGAGCCAGTGGAGATATAAATCTCAACCTCAAAAACACTTTAGTAGTTTTCCTCACCAAACAAATACATACGGACTGATTCCAGAAAAAAAAAAAGGAAAAAAAAAAAAAAGATTTTTTACAGATTGAAATCTGGTAAAACGATAGCAACCAAAATGTAAGTTATAACCACAACTTTTCAGGGTGGGGAAGAGTTTGTGGTGTCATCTCCCAGGATTTGGAGAGGTGAAGGAGGGGATGATGAATGATCAAGGTATGAGGAAAATCAACAAAATTTGCAAAATCATGAAAGCAGAGGATAAGCTGAACTGCTATTCACCAACTCTCACAATGCTACAACTAGAGGCACAGAGAAAAAGACAGAAGGATCATTTTATAATAAGATGTAATTCCTTGTAAGAGAAGCAGTGAACTTCTGGAAGTTGCTGCTGTAGGTGGATGATAGTTGCTAGACTGCAGCTATCTCCTTACTAAAGTCAGAGGTGGCATACTATCTAGAGCAGAGACACTGGCAGAAATAAAATCTTTTATTTTAAGTTTCTATAAGGACGTGACATTTAGCTGGTAAACACAGTTTACTCTATGGAGAGATATATTCGTATATATGTATGTATGTCTGTACTCACACACACACATGTATATTTCACTCTGCCTCTTCTGTTAGGGAATTCCCCTGCCCTACCACATTAATATCCCAACTCTGTGATGGCCTCCCCTTCACAGTCACCTCAAACCAAACACAGGCTATCTTCTTACTAATGAAATCTTGAGATTTGTGTCTGCTAGTAGTAGAAAGCTTACTGACATTTCACCATTTTTTTGTTATATATGGCATTGGTGTTTTAAGCTGTGACAGGAGTGTTTCTGGCTAGTCATGGAATGTTTTGATAGTGTCAGCAATCTGGCAAATCTGCACCTTCTCAATTTGGCGTCACATCTAATATTCTCTCTGGGAGAATATTTCCAGATACATTGTAGGGAAAAAATGATCAGATGTTGTCTATTTTGGTTGCTTCCATGGGAGCAATAAGAAAGCAAGGAATGATGCATATCATCTTCCGTGGTGGAATTTTAAATTATATTTCAAGGTGTGGGAAGAGCAGGGGGCTGCTTTCTGTGAGCTGTTACTATGAACAGGACAAGTGTCCTTCATGACTCATCAGCTGGAAGATTGTGAATCCCCAGTTGTTACTGGTAAATGCTGCTTCCAAGGAAGGCAAGATGCTTACCACCTGTGCCCATGGTGACATTATTAACTAGTACACAAGTAACTCTGTCTTACTATGCTTGTGCAGGCTGCTTCACCTTTTGCCTCAGAGCTTTGTGGTATTGATGTGCTCTTTAACCCCAGTGGCTTCTGGTCACAATAGTAACTTCTTCCACTTTTTGTCCCTTCTGTGCTGAGCTAAGAGATGTCTGGGTGGTGCTCACCTGCCCCTAGCAGTCCTACCTGCTGTCACTCCCTCGGGTTCCTCTCTGTGCTCTGCCCAGCCTGGCAGCACGGGCCAGTCTGAGCACGTTCCACCCGCACAGCTCTGGCTTCCTACCTGGGTCTGGATGGGATTCAAGATCTTTGATTTAATTAGAAAGTTGTGTCTATTTTGGGGCCTACTTAATCGACTTAGCAATAGCCCTTGTATCCAGACCCTGTCCTACTGTCAGCATAGGTGCCTCCTGATAAATCTCAGAGTGCATTTTTGGTCACTGAAGAGCATTTAAAATTAATATTTGATAGATTTCATTATGTCATGCTGCTGCTGTTGCTGCTGTAGGTACATTAAGAGAGGAAGTGAAGCAAGGTGTAGCAAGTCATATAGGATTAGCTGTGTGGGACTTCATGCCATACAGGGAGGAGGTCTATACAGAAGCTTGTGTCAAGTATGTACATCTTTTCAAATGCACTTTATGCAGATTTTGTTGCTGAATGCAGAAGGAATGGTCACTGCAGTTATTTCATTCAGTATTTATCTCTCTCAAAGCACAAATGGTTTGGAGTGAAAGGGACAGTTGCAGTAAGTTCTTCCAAGTGATGCAGTTGGCTGGTAACCAAGAGACAGCACCATTCCTTGCTGCTTGACTGCCCTGCAATGTCAGCTGGACCATGTGGCTTCACTTCCCAGAGTATAGTTTCTCCATCTGTAAAATGAGAACAGTGCAGAGCAATTAAAATCAGTGGGTGAAAGGACTGATGTAGGACTGGCATGTTTTATTCTACAGTTAAGGTAATACAGGCAACTGTACTGTAAGACAACCTGTGCATCTAGAAATTATCTCCCTGCCATTCACACCTACTTCACCTCTCACAGAGGTATCAAATACTCTATTAACATCAGTTTTAATGGTTGTCTACACGGGCAAAGATCTGTGTCACATAATTCTTTGTCAGAATATAGGTCACTGAGCCAATGAAATTGCTATGACTATGAAAAAAAGAGCAATTTTATCCACTTGGGGTTGGGGAGGTGTCTTTGAAAAACAGCTGGGCTGTAATCATTTGTGGAAGATCTTAGTGTCTGTAATTGTATCCAACAGCCAGAAGGTGGTCTAGAGAAAGATACTGCTTTTTGCATACCTCTTGCACGTAACACCACTAAGCTTGCCTTAATCATCTCCTCCAGCAAAAAGATTTTAAAACAGTCTCCTGTCTTAAGAAAGTAGGTACATCAGAATTCCTTGACTTTTTGTCTGCCATAGTGGTGAGTTGAGAGATTTGAGTTTCAGCTGACTCCACAAACACCTCTGTGTTACTACTTTTCATCAAAAAAAGAAAAATAATTGCAGCTTTTGATACCTGTTTTCCTTGATGCTGGTGCTGGACACAGTGGCCTGTCATAAACAACTGAAAGATTTTGTGCATTATTTTTTCAACTTTTTTGGGAGGATAGGTTTCTTGAATGTTAAAGACAATTAGATCAAGGCTCAAGATTTTTTTCTTCAATGTTTAATTTTTACCTCAGCACCTGTGGGACACAAGCTATTTGTGGAGCAGAAATCACAGAAATTCCCAGCCAGCTCTCCCATACTCTGTACCAAACCTTCCTGTTTGTCAGTGTGAAAAGTTCAGTGTTGAATCTTGTTACAGAAGTGGCCGTGCTCAGGAAAACTTATGTCCTGCAGTTTTCAAGTTTTTCAGGTTTATTCTGACAAGTAGAAGCATTTTGTTTACAGCATTCTCCTACTATATAGCATAATAGCTTCTTTAAGAGTTTTGGGGCTTGTGCATTAGTCTGCTTAGTACAAAGTTCTGGAGACAGGTTATAATAAGTTGCATTGTGATGCTTTTGCAGTTATGGGCCATATTGAATCTTTTTTGTACTAGTGCATAAAGACCAGAGAAAATCTCCATTCCTACAGCCAAAGAAACACAAAATTTGTTCTCATTACTTTTCCTACAGAAATAACATACTAGATATGTAATAGAAAATGAAAGGATGTTTTATGATTTTGTTTCATGTTAAATTACTTGCAAAAATATATCAAGATCAGTTACATGACAGGAAAAATTGTTCATACTAATTTCAACGTAGCTGTTGCTGATCTGCACTGGGGAGGCTGCCTAGACAAACAGACAGCTGTGTGAAAGGCTTTCCACAGGTTCCTCATCCTGCAAGTATTGATCTTTTGACAGTTCCTGTGTGGTGGAAGTTTCTGAATGAGGACTTGCAGACGCCTATCTTGATTTTCAGAGAAAACAAACACATAAAAATCAGATTGGATTTATTCTTTTTTGGGTAAATATAGTACTGAGTAGCTTGAAAAATTTTGTTTCCTCTTTTTCACATTCCTTTTGTGTCTAAATGCTTTGGTCTAACTAGGCAACATCTAAATCAAATTGAGTAAAAGGAGAGGATGGAAGGTATGTGACAGATGTGCTCCCTCTGAGAGTATAATCATCTCCACTGGGCAGGTTGCTGCACACAATGTAAAGCAGAGGAATGTTCCTCCATCTTGCACCTGGAGCCCATAGACTTCAGGAGTGCTCTGTCCATTCAGAGAGAGCCTCTGCCCTGGGGGCAAGGCTGACTGCCTTCAGTGAAGTCTCTTGTAAGGAAGTAGGGAGAATGAAAGATGACTCCACTGTGCACACAGGTGACAAAAACAGCAACACCAAAAATTAATCCTTTATGTTCATGAGGAAAATAATACTTTATTTTCTTCTTTTTTAATATTCAAGTTCATGTTTTATGTCAATTTTCAACACTTCCTTCAGGAAACAGAAATAAAATTGTAAAATCGAATCATTTTATGAAGTGAAACCCCAGAGGATACACTTTGGAATAGGTCCTTTCAAGTAAATGGGACTATGCCAACTGACGATGCTGTCCTGCACTGAAACCATATCTACACAGCTGGCTGATACACAGGTCATTCATGGTGCCTTCTTTCATAGCAGAATTGCATTCTGATAGCCCACCAGGGAAAGCAGAATCCTCTTTTTGAGAATCCTCTGTCCTCAGAAACAGTGGAAGGTTTATGAAAATTCCAGTGGATGCAACCAAATAGTGCATGCACAATAAAGCATTGATTGCAGGTACCAAGGAAAATTAGGTTCTCTTTAAGTCATGCCATTCTTTGCATGAGTAGATAATTCCAACTGTTGTCCTTGACTAAATTGGTGCTACTGAGCATTTGTCCAACTGGCTGCTGACTTATACCCCAGTATTGTCTTTATTCTAATGGGGGAGCGATTTCCATAAGCATATAATTTATAAAGTGCTGTGGGATCCTTCAGGATGAAAGATGCTATGGAAATGTCATGCATTGTATTGCATTCAAGACACTAATAACTATTTTTTCTGTTACTTCACCTATAAGACAAGCTGAGGGCAGGGCACATGTTATGCATCTCTGGGCCAAGGTGATTTAAAGAAAGTGTGTATGTATTGTTCATAGAGCTAAGCTCTCCTTGATGCTGTTTGGGCATGGTGTACAAGGTGTAACAGCAGCTAACTCCAGCCCCCTGGGATCTCTAGGGGCAGACTAAGTCACTGCAGCCTCTCATCTGGCTGCTACAAAAGCTGCCATCAGCTGCAAGGCTTTGCAGGAGACACAGTCCTATTAAAAGGACGCAGCAGTGTGTTCTTCATAGCATTCCTCTGTCTCTAGCAGCCTGTGTTGCTAGTTAAGACTCCTACAGGGACAGAAACCATGACCAGTAGCCCCTCATCAGAGCAAAGCTTGTCCTTCAGAAAGCTTGGCCCTTGAGTGGCAGGAAATCTTACTGTAAACCTTCCCAAAGTGGAGAAAGATTCTAGGTGAAGAAACAACCTCATTTATACTTATGCAGACTTCACTGACTTTCTTATAAAATCTTACTGCATTTTTAACTATTTTAGCTTTCTATTGGATACTCTGAGAGCCTCCTTTCTGGTTTTGGTTTTTTGGTGGTTTCTTTGTTTCAAAAGGAGAATGGGTACATAAGACAAATAGAAGCATAATCATGAAGTCATCTAAACAAGAGGAGTGGTTTCTCTGCTTTTTGTTGTTTAGGGTTTATTTTAACTTCAAAAAAGGTTGCCTGGGATTTTAAGTTTGAGGTGGAAGTGTTTGTCAACTTTAATTCTCTGCAGTCTGCCTCCCTTATTCCTAGCCGTGTCATTGCTCTGCAGAACATCAAACATTGGAGGGCAATGGTGACCTGTGTTGTTTTAATCTCAGACTAAATAGTTCTTTTGTTTTGTTTTAAAAATGAGCCCTTAACTTCTGTAAGCTCCATTCTTCTCCAGAGCTTTGCAGAAATAAAATACATCAAGACGAAGGAGGCATAGTATGACAAAAGTGGTGGTTTTATTGAAAGAGAGCTTTGTGGTATTTTGCTTTTGAAATGTTTAACACAGAGTTTAAGGATTGGCAATTTGTTTAAAGAAATGGGTAAAATATTTAAAACCGCCACTTTATTTAAACTATTGTGCCTCCTTCAGTAAACATTCAGTACATGACTGAACCCTGTATGAACTTGTGCTTGTTGCTGGTTAAATAGATTCTGAGCTTAAATGAAAAGGGGCTGCTATTGAGCACAGGACAAAAAAGTTGCATGTGCATTTTTTTTTTAATTTGCCCACACACAAGCTCTTACCCCCCAAAATACCGTGTTCACAGGATCTTTTATTAAAACACCATTTTTTTTTCCTAGGCCTCAAAGTACTAAAGTGAAAGCAAGCTGTTAACAGAAATGAGTAATTATTGAAGCTCTAACAGGCAGCTTTCATTGAAGTTGATTACAGCAGCCATATAATCACTTTTACGGATGCGGTAATCACAGTAGCAGGGAATGCTTGACTTGGTTCTTATTGTTTTCACTCAGGGTGGAGGTAGGGGGCCTGCAAGAAACCCGTTTTACCACCTCAGTACAATTTCTGCTGTAAAGGAAATCTACACAGCACTGAATGAAGCAGAGAATCATTCATTCTTTCTTTATTAGCATTTTCCCCTCCCTCACATGAGAGTCTGTTGGAGCCAGGAAATTGCTGTTATTCAATATGCAAGCCAGAGGTTGTAATGACCATTTGTGAGGGTATGACCAACAATTACAGACCTTAATGAATAGGAGTAATCTAGTTGAGACTAAACACTAGTAGCAACTCTGGTGCTGTCTCTGGTTAAATTAAAAGAACAGCAATGCAAAGGAAGTTAACAAGAATTAATTAGTTAGATCAAACTGAAAACCTACTCATTAGTGATGTTATAGGCAAAGTAAAAGCCTATCTTCAGTGCAATTAGGTAGACAAATGAATTGTACAACTGACTGATTCACACCTGCTAACAGCTAAGGGCTATAGCTGATATGTATGGGATCCACTTTTTACAGTTCATGCATACTTGCATAGTTTAATGGATCTTGCATTCCTGAATCAGCCTTCATTCCTTCACCTTGTATTCATGTATTTGATCGAAACATTAGTGTTGCTTAACGATTCTGATGCAATGTGGCTGCAGCTTTTAAAAGTGTCCATAGAATTGTAATGTCTCCTTAATCTGCCCTGCCATACAGAAGGGATCTCAGTTGGCAGATCTTTCTTCTTAATTTTTTAAGAACTGTTTAAGGATTCTTGTTCTTTGCAAGCTCTTGATTGTGTTGAAAGCGGACAGATCTGTGGAGAAAGATCATCAGTTAAAAGAATAATCCCATTATTCTAGATTTTGACACTTAGGAGAAGAAAACAATTGAGAAACAAAGGAAAAAGTCAAAATCCTTAGAGCTGTGGAGTAGCTATTAGACACCTGCAGGTCTGACTGTCTTCAGATGTTGTATTTGCAGAAAAGTCTTGGAAATTGATTTATGGAAAGCAACCAGAATGGCAATGGTTAGAAGAACACAAGGAGATTTTTTTTCCTCTTCTCAGTTGCATTTTCTTTTCCTGGTCATGATGTTAGTCCTAGGTTTAGGTAGTGCTTATATGGAAACAGAGGTGCAGAACCCAACTGCAGTATCTGACATAATCTCTACTATTTCAGCTGGCAATTAATTTGAGATTCAGAGGACACCACGGTTGATTTGCACATTGTGTTTTTCAGAGGGCAAACTGAGAAGCCACACAGTGTACTCTGATCTCTCCTTCTGACATTATTTTTCAGTCCAGGGTTTTATCTTGGAATTTTCTACTTTGTTAATATTTCACAAAGACCTACAAATCTCTAATGCTCTGTGAGGCTGCCACAATTTCCCTGTATTATGAAGAAATTTGTTTACTTCATTGCCATGTACTTGTGTTGTGGACTTAACTATTTTGGCTCTGTTTTAATGCAGAGTTTTGGTCTAAAGGGCTTTTATTTGTGATCAAAATAGCTCAAAAGCAAAGCAGACATAATGGGAAGTGCATCTGAACCTAATTTTTTTTTTTTAACTCTTTAATACAACATAGTTTATTTTCTTTTATTTATTTATTTTAACTGCATATCTTAAGGAGAAAATTCCCATAAAGTGAAAGAGTTTGCACTGTAAAATAAATAGCCTCTCTGACTTGGCTAGTTTCAGACTTGTTTTCAATTTGAAGGGGGAGGTTTGAATTTAAAGTACATGATTTAAAGATTTTTTTATTAGATCTTAACAAATGACATCTCTTATTTACACACAAGAGACTGACTCCCTAAAAATCTGCCTGGATATGTAAATCTCCCAGCCAGATATACACATAAAATGGATTTTTTGGACTGAAAACCCAAGTAAATGTACCTATTACAACAGAAAGACCCCTCTAAGTCCTCTAAAAGCTTTTTTTGGTGTATGGCTTCAGTGTATGTTTATAGGCTTTTTTTAAACAAATGGAGCCAAATCCAGGTTTAGTATAATTCTTTATATGTATATACACATATTTGTAACCCCAGTTTTCACCTAAAATTAGGGGTTGATGCACTTCCCTTGTGCTAATGGGAGGTATATTGAAACAGGTCACTGTTGCTTTTCCAAAGCTGCTGTTTCCACAGCAGGAGCAGGAGTTACCTCCACTAGAAAGTGGATCTGAAGATGTCAGTGGTGAAATGGATTTCCCATCTTTTGACTCTGAGCTCATGTGGGACTGAGACTTGGTGCAGGACTGGGTCTCTGGGAAAATCTCACCTTCCAGCAGCCTTTCCAGGAAGAGCCCTGGCATTAAAGTAGTGAGGAGTTACAGGAAGCCAGGCACTTCCTTCAATGCCTTCCCTCCCCAGGTCTCATGGGTGCAAGCCAAGCCGGGCAAGGGGCTCTTGCAAAACCTTCCTTAAGTTGCACGAGACCAACTTTGAACCCAGAGTGTTTCTTATGTTGGGACAAGGCTGTAATCCTTTGAAAGTGGACAAAAGGATTTTTATCAAGGTTTATTTTTCATAAAGTTATTTCCTTGCTGACAGACAGGTTTTAACCTTCTGGAAAGAGGGGTTTGTAATAGAAATGTTGACACAACCTCCCTCTAGGGGTGCGGCTGCACTGCTGCAGTGATGGTGTGTGGACAATACAGTAATAGGGCACTGACCCATAACTGACAAGAAGCAAGGCTCCTACTGCATTATAAAGGTCATTCTCCTATTTGTGAAAATGAAGTGTGTTTTTTGCTCTACTCCCTGAGATTTCTGTTCTCTCTTCCCTCACCCACCTCCACCCTAAATCCAAACACTTAATATTTTTAATTCACTGGTGTGTTGAAATTTTAAGTGTTATTTAAAAAAAAAAAAAAGAAACACCCTTAATTATAGGAACTAAACTTGGCTCTTATAATTACCTAATCTGTGTTCAACACAGGACACCCAAAAAACCTCCAAATAAACAACCAAGAAGGAAAGCAATTTTTGCAGCTCCTGTAGGGCCACCAAAGTTAGCTAGAGTAGTCTCAAGGTTGCTGTAAGCTACACCAGGCTGCAGTGGTGCTGATGGAGCATGCAGCAAGCCAGATGCAAAGAGAAAATGGCTCCAAATTGCCTTTGTGTCCACCTGATCTCTGTTATCTTCCATAGCATGGCTTAGGCCTGAAGCTATGAAAACTGAGTATAGGAACTTAAAACCATTTGAACTCTGTATGCACATCCCCTCCTAAGAAGAATGACCTTTAGTGATTCCCTCACCTTATAACCTTTTCCTTTCAAATGTTTAGGAAGAAGCTCTACACACAGCAGAGACCAAATGAAGGGGCTGTGTGCTGCAGTCTGCCTGCATGGCACCAAGGTGCCTTCTAGTATCTGAGAACAGTAACCACAATAGTTGATGTCATGAGACTGATTAAAACTAACTGCCCTGCCTGTGAGGTAGAACATTAATTGAAAATGTGCAATTTGTACAATAGGCAGTAGTTAATTATCTGCTTCTTTGAACTGCTTGGTGTTTGGGATGGCTCTGCCTATGGGGACCAGAGACATGAAACAAAGACACAGGCAGTTTGAATGGGTAGTTGATACCATTTAAATGAGTAGGAGCTGTTAAAAAAAAAATATGTTCAATTCTTAACATAATTTTTGATCTAATTTATTGTAATGGACATTGAGATGCAGCTACCCTACATAGGGGTTGTTGACACTATGTTACACATCATGGCCACCTTACTTTAAGCTAAACATCAATGTTAACACCTGTTTTTTGCTCTGTAAACAAATTCTTATCAAATAATCTAAGAAAAAATCATTTTCACTTAGTGGCAGTGTAGGCATTTAGAGTCAAAGATAAGCATTTCTGATTTAACCCAGTAGAGAGCAGTGGTGTGTATACACGCCTTACACACAATAATAATTTTAACATTTAGTACATAGAGCCTTGCTTACATCATTTGGGGCCTCGAGGTATTTTATCCTCCTCTGTTTCATTTTGAGTCCACTACATAGATTGCAACCACAAACACATATATACCAGTACATACAAATTTAGTAAAACACTTTATTTATTGAAATACCTGACTCAATTCTACTCTGTTTTCTTCTATCAATAATAACCTCATGACTGCTTCTGAGTAAAATGTAAAACACCCAATAAACTGTAATCATTAGATTCCAAAGATAAAAGAACAAATATTTGACTCAAATATTTATTTACTTCCTAATTCTATGATAATTTTTAATGTATATCTCTCTAACTGTATCTGCCTACACAATGAGTAGTGTTCATCCATTGTTATCATGGTTAAGATCAGCACATGGTTAATCAATCATAGAAAATTGTTTTATATTGTATGCAAAAGATTATTAATGCCGTATTGTGTAAAAGCTTACCTAAGCTGATGTTCTCAAAACTGAAACATTTAATCACATTTGTCATATTTTGAGTTTTTTGCTGAATATACAAGACTGTGTAACACTAATTAAAACAGTGTGCAACAAGGAACACACTGGGAATATACTGATGAAGAAGACAGATGCACAGAGAGTGACTTCAGTGGAAATGATCTAAGTGATTTTTTTGGTAAAGGAAGAAACATCAGTCCAAAGCAGAACCTCTGTATCTAGGGTTCTCAAAACATCTTAGTAGTTTGAAGTCTTGTGTTGGACCCAAAACTGAACAGGAACTACTAATATACACCCAAAACCTCCTGAGATTTTGGCCTATGGCACCAAGTTTCACATGAAACAGCTGGTCTAAGGTGCTCAAATACCACAGTGACAAGTAATATGTAAGCATGTGTGAAACCTGATGAATCTCATGAAAATTCTATTATGAAGGAAATATTGAAATGGCAGTGTATTAGTGCTGTTAAATCTGCACCTGGGCTCCAATCTTGCTTCACCTTCAAACCTAACCTTACGAAAGGACTGTGCTCTGTCAGTCCTCTTGCTTCAGAGTGTGGTACAGCAGCCACCTCACACAATCCTCAGTGCTTTATAGGTCACACTACTCACTGTCTCTGTTGTGCTGCCTTAAGGGTTCATACAGCTGCGGCCTTCTCTGTTCAAATACAACCTGCTGTAGGTTCCTCTGAATGCAGAGCTACTCAGGAATGAATAATGCCTTCTATTTGTATGGAAAGAGGAACCATGCTCAGGAAAACACCAATTCTGGAAAAGTTTAGGCACTTATACTGACCTCCAGGTGGTTAAAGCAGTGGCTGAAGTCCTTACTGTTTAAGCAGGGTAGCACTGAGCAATAAAGGGAAGATTTTACCTTTATGTTTATTATCTTGAGGCTCTGCTGGGAATTTGTATGCACCTTTGGCCTTCCTATTTTACTAAGAAGGTTAAGTGCAAAAATAGTGCTGCAAATTCGTTAAGTACTGGACAAAATATCTGAGTGAAGCTTCACAAAAATCAGTATATCAAAAAGATGATTGTGCTATAATGGTATAGTGGATGTCTAGGACAAAAACCATTTCTGTGTATTACATTGTATAAGCAATTAGAGAGGGGTATAACAGACCGTTGGCTTCCAGACAAAGCACAACAGTCTGACTACAAGTAAGGCCCTTACTTCCAATGAAGAAAGTGATTAACCACTGGGAGAAGCTGTACTCTTTTCCAGAGAACATCCTACACCTAGCAAGTAGAACCATTCAAATGCAGTTAACATTCCATCATGCTCCCCTTGATCAGAGGGTCTGGCATCTGCCTCTTTCATTTACCTGTTTGGAATTTCCCGTGCTGTTGGTGGAAAGCAGTGTGAAACAGTGGAAGAGCACTGAAATACATTGCTAAAATTTCTTGTGAGTTTGCTAGTCTTAACTCTGTGCAATTCTGGCACTTAACAGCTCTGAAGGACTAAAAGGACTTGGTTGCCTGTAAGGTTCCTGGTTAAAAGACCTCTCATTTCCTCAATGGTTTTTTTGGAACTGGCACTTGCAATTTTATCTGCTTGAAAATAGGAAAATTTTACAGATTATATGGGTGATTGTCTGTGGAAACAAAACCTACTGTGGAGTTACTACCCTGAAAGATGAAGTTCCTGTTCTTTCTTTTACCAGCAGTTAATGTGATTATTAAAATATTGCATCAAAATTAGAATAAACATTGTCTGGGAAAAGTCGTGTAACTTCAGTATGAGCACAGTTCTCTTTCAGGTTTTGTTATGAGCATTTAACTTTGCAAATATTTTCCAACTCTTTTTACCCCGTGGAACTGGCTGTGGGAGGTTTAGTTTGTTTTTTCTTCCCTGCTCTTCTGTTTCAAGTTGACATTTTTGCAACTCTACTCTGGTGTGGTATATTATCTCCACTTCTCACTGCTCCGGTATATTTTGCTTGGGATAGACATGCATATTTAATAACTAGGAGAAGGATTCTTTCTAGATGCCATAGAATTGGATTATCGTCCCATTAGGCATGAGGCCTCATGTAACCAGGGACACTTAACTTTTGACCTTTGTGAGAAAGATCATTTAATTTAACTGCTCTTTGTATACAGCCGAACCAGGTGAATCTGGGAAATTCTCAGTTCAGTTTTATGTTTGTTTAACAAATCAGGAAAGGCTTTTAGCTGGAACAGCTGTGATTTTCATCTCTTTTGATACTATCCTAATACATTCCCAAATCCCTGCCTAAGATTTATGTCCCGTATATGGGAAGAATTGGAAGGAGATAGACAGATAGATTAGATAGATTGCACTCAACTATATGTTATGCCTAGATGTTTATCACAGCTTTATAATGACTGTATAAACCTAGAAGATAGCATAGATTTGGCTATGGCTCAATACTTAAATTTAAAATGAAAATGTCATTTGAAACCCAAATGAAAGAACACATTTAGCTACACTTGAACAGTACACAGCAGGTTTGGGGCATATGTGGGTGGTATGTGAGGGTTTCAAACCTCTCTATCTGTACAGAAAGCATACAGTGGACAGTCACAGCCCACTAAGCCCAAATAGGTACAAGCAGCATGGGCAGGCACAGACCACTCATCCAGGCATTGTACTTCCTGAAATGTGTCAATGGTTGTCCAGTAAAGCCTACAGGTTAGCTGACAATTTGCAAAATTTATTAAAATCGGTTATTTAAATTATTTCTCCAAAGCAGCTAAGGACATGGCTAGGGTCATTTGCAAGATGTGGATTTCCTTTGGAGATATTGCAAAGAAAAGGAAGAGACAAAGTGACAAGCAAATTTATTTCTATCATTTTTGTATGTTTATGTTTGTTTCCAGGTTTGCTGGAAGAGCAAAGGGTTTTCTCAATGTCTTAAACACAAGCTTGTCTTTAGTAAACAAACTATACTATTGTGGGCAGCAATGTGGTCCAAAATCCTGTATATTAATATAAACATCTGTGTAGATCTTTGTGAAAGCAGGTACATTTCTTTGGAGTTTTCTTCAACTGTTTAAAATGCTTTAAATGCATCATGTATCTCCATGGAAAACATCACATCTCTGAATTATTTACATCTATTTCCTAATGAGGAAATTGGGCTTTCTTTTCTAACTACAGGCAGTAGCTTTCTGGTAGGATGCTCTTTCATCCAGTAAAGCATCTGTGTGCATTCTGTCTGGAATACTTCATACCCAAACACTGAGTAAATGACAAATTAATGTGGCCTGTTGAATTGATTTTGCTCTTACAAAACAAACAGGAGCCCCTATGACAGACAATTATTCCTCCATTCTGCTTCCATCTTAGAAACTTTTAAAAATGGCCTGCAAGATTTTCCAAGACAGAGCTTCCTTATTCATGGATATGTGCTTCTTCAATAATGAACTTCCCTGTGGAGTCCAGATACTAATACTTCAAAGTAGTTGATTTCAAAGCTGGATCAAGCAGCAGAAAATTTTATAATTGGCTAAAAAAGGAAGCCCATCCATATTTTTAAAATGCCTTTAAAAGTATTTATTTTCAATGTTTCCAATTTTTTGTATGTGAATAATGTGAATAATCACATGATGTGAATTAATGTATCTCTTTTTCGTAGATATTTTACTTTACAATTACTTCCACTGTTATCCTTTTTTCTGTCTTTTGAAAATCCAGCAACAAATGGGTAGAGATTTTACTTTTCATTTAGTCTGTAGCCTCCAGTTCAAGGTATTAGCAAATGTTGTTCAAATGTTTTCAGGTATGGTGAATTTGACTGAAATTAATCCCTAGAGAATAATTTGTCTAATGGACTAAAATCTGGTGGCAACATATTGTTTGTTTCTCTGGTATGTGAATTTTGTTTAATTGATTTCCCAAATATTGAAAACTCAAATCCAGAGATTTGGGGAATCCTTTAACTTAGTTGTAACAAATGAAACTGAATTTTGGTCTTCTATAACAGTATCTCTCATAAAGCCACAGGATGTACTATCTTAATAGGTAAGACAATAAGAATTTAGAGTTCTACCTGCTTTATTTTCTCTGATTCTAAAACCAAGCTAAACCTTATGGCCTTGATGCTATATTTGCCTAACTTCTAGCAAACACATGTAGCACGTGTTGGTAGAGAAATACAAATCTAACTTACAAGGGCATATGGTGGTCTGTGGGAGTACATATCATCTCCCTTCAGTTGTCACCAGGACCACCATGGACTTAATGGGAGAGGAGCCATATAGAAATCTGACCTCTGTGATGGCAAGGATATAAACAAATGCAAGAATCTGCCTCATTTTAGCAGTAGAAGATGTATGAAAAATCTTTGCTGTGATTGTTTTGTCCAGACTCATTTTCTGTACATATGCTTGCATCACAAATACCAAATTCCAAATGCAGCATAAACATGATAAAACAACCATTAGCTGCTAGGAGTGCCAGCATCGTTTATTCAGACTTCCTGGCTGTCCAGCCTCAGATGACCCAGCATTATCACATTCTGGAATTAGTAGCATTGGGTTTCTAATTTGCCTGTACTGGATCTGGGTTTTCACATCATGTACTTTGCACAATAATACTACTTATAGATCTTTCATTTTTCTACAGAAATTAATTGCCTGTACCACAATGATTTATAGTCAGACTGAACATGATTATTAATTTTCCTGATGATTGTACCAGTGGGTGGCAACAAATCTACTCCTGATAGGACCAGCTTTGAAATGCTGTGAAAACTAAAATGTCCATAAGGTAATAACAACTAATTTTTACCTTAATCAACTAACACTTTAAAAGAATTTAATATAGGGCACTTGTGCCTTGTGGGGAAACTTGTTTGAAACCTACTGTAAGGTGCTGAGTTATTTATGAGAATAATTATACATTTGTTACTTGAGTTTGTACTGGGAAATCAGGCTCTGAAATTAGACCAAAATACCATTAAAAATGAAGTCAGTGTTGTATATGTTAGAAACTCCAGCACTGAAGAAAATAGTATTTAACAGAGAAAAGAACAGCAGTTATCAGGAAATCTTTAACAGAAAAAGAACAGTGGTTATTAGGGAATATTAAAGCTTGACAAACTCAGCTCATATTTTCAGACTTGTTTCTGCTTAGTGATGCCTTTGAGCTAGAGTAAGATCACTGCAATGTTTCTCTCAGCTCCCTGATGATGGGGAGGAAGTGTGCACACAGCTTTTCCTCTGGACTGGTATCTTTCTGCATGGCATGGGCTGCCTTCCCTTTCCACAATGGTTCTTAGCTTTGCTGAGCTGTAGCATTGGACAGGCCTTTAGCCCATCTCCCTGACAGCTGATTCATTCTCTGATTTTGGCAAAGTCACTTCATGTTTCTGGGCCAGAGTGTCCTCGTCTGGGTAACATTACTTCTTCCCCTGGTCCATCACTTTGATGTAAGGATGAAAACTGCTGCCTAAGAGACAAGTGGTGACACATGGGCTGTTTTTCTCTTCCTGTTTTGGACAAATAATCTATGCAAAACACCATCCAGCCTGCAGGGACTTGCAGGGCCTTGCAGTTGGAGTACTGCCTGCACAGCACTTGCATAGTGTTTGTAAATTTACCTGTTGTTCCTCTTAGGAAATACAGGCGTACAGAGCTCGGTTGAGCTTTGGCTTCAGCTTCTCTCTGGGAGATCTTGAAGAAGAATCACAGGGCATATATGACACAGTGTGATCAAATGCCAGAAATATTTTGTTCTTTTTTTCTTCCCGTGATTAGTGGCATTATGCAGTTATGCAAATAATCTGTTATTTATATCTAGACACATTATGCAGTTATGCAAATATTCCATAAATAATTAATATTTCCCACAGTTATTTGGGGGGAAATATTCACCCAAAGCATGTAACATCAGCTGTTTAATATGCCGTGTGTATAGTACACACTTCTAGTTGTGTCATACCTCAGGTACCCAGCTCAGTGAGGTTCCCAAACTCCAGTGCACAGCAGCCTTCAGATTCCAGCAGGGCCATGGCCAGTCATATATAGTAGACTGTTGTCATGTACTAGTTTAGCTCCTCATCTCCCTTCTTTTCATCTGCTTTTTTTGATGTAAGTGATGTCAGAAGGCACTGCAATCCTGGTGCTTGCTGAAGAACACCAGGTAGGTGTGCTCAGTTCAGAGCACAGCACAGGACTGAGAGCTAAACTGCCCATGTAGAGGAGAGACCTGGGTGCTTTCAGAGCACCTAAGTTGCAAGCTTAGGTCTTAGAAGGGTGGAAAACATTCAGTATCTCTTTCTTCTGCACTAGGCTTATAGGTGTGCCTAGCTGGACTGGGTGACAGGAAGCTACTGAGTCATCTTTAGTTACATAGTGATATTATGGGGATATACAGAGAAAGTTTTGAGGGATTTAGTTGACTGTGTTCTGCCTTAGAAGCTTTTTATAAAGATCATTCAGGTGATTGAGTATGTGCTTGATTTTAACTGAACCAAAATGCTGCTGTCATAGCCCAGAGGAAATCACAATTAAATGACAAAATGCCTATTTCCTGCATAAAATAAATAAGGGGGAAGAGAAGAGAAGAGAAGAGAAGAGAAGAGAAGAGAAGAGAAGAGAAGAGAAGAGAAGAGAAGAGAAGAGAAGAGAAGAGAAGAGAAGAGAAGAGAAGAGAAGAGAAGAGAAGAGAAGAGAAGAGAAGAGAAGAGAAGAGAAGAGAAGAGAAGAGAAGAGAAGAGAAGAGAAGAGAAGAGTCCTTACTGATAATTTTGTTTGGTTTTATATTTTTAAAACCATTCTGATAATGGTTACACAATGGCAGAAAATCCCACCATTTCTTTAAAATCCAATTCTTCCCTTTAGAACCTGGAATATATAAGCAAATAACATAGAGAAAGCAAGTACAGAAGTAAGAAAAATATAAAAAGTGAAAAGGAAGTAGTGATGAGATAAATTAAGAGAACACTACACGAAGGAGAAGAAATCGCAGATAGAAAGGAGTTTGTGTGAGAAAGTGAGGAAAAGAAGAATAAGAGAATCAGAACAAAATTGAGAGCCCAGAATAAAACCATAGGTCATGACAAGTCAAGGAGAAGACTGTAGTAAAGGATGGAAAAAGCATGGTCAGCAAAATAAATGAGCAGGAATCAGTGTTTTGAAAAGGCAGTAATTGTGACTGGAAAACACCTGAAGAATGGAACACAAAGCCAAAACAACTGGGGAGAAAGAAACTGAACAACAAAGAGAATGGAAAATGCAATATATATGTGTTTTATGATGCATAAGATTGTGTTTACATTTAGCATGATTTCAGTGTTCGTGAATGTGCCACTTTTTCATGTAGATTAGTATTGCCCAAAGTCCTGTGTTGCCCATATTGCTCTTTGGCTGTGCTGCCTTTAAAAGCAGAACCAATTTCTTGGCTTAGTTGAAGTCAATGAAAGCTTTACCATTTATGGTAAATTTATGCATCTATCCAGCAGCTCTCTCCCTCTTATTCCTCCTCCTTCACTCACTCCTTCATACTTGAGTACTGTGGTAGATGAATAGGCACCATAAAGAGTCAGACTCAGACAAGTTTCACATAAAATCCAGCTTCCTAGTGTTCACAAAAGGTTATCTATTCTGACTCTGCCTATCTCCTGCTATCTAATGCAGAGTGAACACTGTTTACATTTCTCATATATTTTCCGATCTGCATAAGTCACAGTACAGATTAATAGCTCAACAAAAGTTTGACCTTCTATTCATTTTGTGTTAAGCCCTCTGTCTGAAGGGACACTCTGTATGCCAAAATTCTTTTGCCATCATTTTCCAGTGAGAAAAGCATAATCTGCATGCAACCCACTTTAGCAGCTGGCTTCCCCTACATTATCTATACATTAAGAGAAAAGATGACATAAACCCCTGAGTTTTGCCCAGACCCCTCATAAAGTTCTATGGGATACACACAGTTAAGAAAATCTTGACTGATTTATGTTTCTGAGAGAAATCCACATGCAATTCACTTGTTATGATAACTAGAAAATTAAAACACACAAATTTTCTGACTTCGTTTTGAATTTTGGGGTGGATTCAAAACTCAAAGTAATACCATGGGAAGTATGAAGGGGAGTGAAGTCCATATGACCAGTAGAATGCAGTATTTATTGCATTTTAATTGCACCCTATCCCAACCACAGGTCTGCCACCAGGAGGAGGAGGAGGTAGAGTGTAGGCTTCATGCTCTGCTCTGATTTGTGCTTTCAAGTTGGTTTCACATAGGCAGATCACCACTGTGTGAGTGCCCCCATGCAGACTGGGGCACTGGTCACAGGGCATGCCAGTCACAGCTTTAAGCTCCCTCAACACCCATCCTTTGGGGAAGATGCCCATGGCTGCAGCAGCCTGGCCTTACACCCTGTGAAGGAGGTGCCTGTGGACTTGTTAAACAACTTCCACCACCTCAGGGCCAGAAATGCTATGAGGAAATGGAGGACACCAAGCACATAGTTCCTGCAGTGTGGGATGCTGACAGCCCAGCCTGAAGCTATCCAGTTGGTTTTTAATTACAACTCTAATATTTCTTGCCATATAAACAATAGCCAATATCTTGAGGAGAAGAGAGTATGAGAAGAAGCAAATTATTGTGCGTGGGTGATGGAAAGTTGGAGAATGTTAAGTATAGCAGGGACTGCTAAGCACAGCTGCAGGCATTGAAAACAACATGTTCTCTCCTAGTTAGGCTTGTAAAATACAAAGGAGTGGTCTGCACCACTGTGACAGAAGTCTTAATTTCTTGTAGCCAAACATGCCTCTAATACCCATCAGAGCCCTTGGAACATTTAAAGCAGACTTGTGTTCTGGTCTGAAAAGTCCAAGACTAAGTGGGGTGGGACAGAAAGACTTTCCAGATGTTCTGGTGATGGTGTCTGGCTTTTCCAGGGAATAGGAAGAGTGATCAGTCCTCAAGACCTGTCTGTGGTCAAGAAGAAAGGTTCTCCATAAAGAGGACCAGCTCTTGCCTGCTGGCTGGGCCAGGTGTTGCCTTTCTTGGACCAAACTCATCTGGGCTGAAAGTGGAGGGATTTCCCTGAAGTTCACGGAAGCTATACCAGTCTTTTACTGAGTGAACCAGGGTTTTCTAAGCTGTATTGGTTGATTTGTACTTTTTTATCACTAAGAGTTAGATTTTTAACAGTTGAAGTTTGTATTTTGTAAATTGGCTTTTCTTTGGTTTGGCTTTTTATGCTCTGGTATGAAGAGTTAATTGTAATACTGTTGAATTTTGTAATTACTTTAAGAATAAAAGTCATACAAAGTATTTACTTACTTAGCATCATAGGGGAAAGAAAAATCCTGCTGGGGAAGAGCTGAATTAATCTGGAAGTTCTCTGCTGTGTTTTCAGCTCATTTCCCTTTTCCTTATACTCTTTGTTACAGATCTGATTTCTAGAACAGCAGAGATTTCCTTGAAATGAAAATGTTTAAAGGAATCCACTAACCATTGTCCTTGTTAGTTGGAAATGAATGCCTATTGATCAGAAATATTGATCTAGCACTTTAGATTAAAACAATACTTTTGGTAGTGCAGTCAAAAGAGTTTAAAGACTAAAGTAAAAATGTAACTTCCACTGGCTACCAAGTGATCGATCGTAACTGATACCACTGCCTTGAAACATAAGTTTAGTGTGACATCTCTTATCTGCACTGAGGAGTTTGCCCTCATTGCTTTATGCCTTATGTATAAATGATTGATGTCAGCTTTAATATTTTTTAGAAACAACTTTCATTGTCTCCCATGCATTTACAGTGCTGAAAATTACTAATATTAAAGAATTTCTCAGTCAGAATGTAGTCATTAAAATAAGAACAGTCTTTATTAGCTGCAGCCTATGTCTGCTAATACATTCATATAGCACAGCCCAGGAATAAACAGCCTTAAGTGGATGTAATAAGCCAAATTTTCTACTGAGTTCCACCTTTATGCTCTCACTCACTTCACCAGAGGTGGGTAGGTGTAACCAGTCACTGAACCAACATCATATCCCTTCTACCAGATTAAATACTTACTAGTGGAAAAAAAGGTCAGAAACATTATAAACAAACTCTGGAATATGATGAAGATTGGACACAACACTTCTACTGTTACCATTACAGAAAAAGAGAAAAAAAACATTATCTGGATAACATAAGGAGCCTGGGAGCCTGTTGCCCATCAAAATTTATTGGGGACTTGATGCAAAAGTAGACAAATGAGGTTGTTAAGTGACGCTTTAACTGGAGGCCATAAGAGTTTGTGCAGCTGTGTGTCATGCCTGCCTCTACAAGGCAATGTGAAATGCTCTGAACTAAAAAATCCTTGTGCCTGGCTTTCAAAGCAGCAGTCCTGCGGCTGTTAAGAAAAAATATGTGCCTGCTGGGACTGATAATGGCTGATCATCATCACCTATCCCACTGCAATGCTTCTCAGTACACTTTATTTTTTGAGCAAACAGAGCATGTATATTTTGCTTTTGCATGAGGCTAGATTACAAGCAATAGTGATCTTACATAATAGTGTAGCAATTATTTCACTGCTTGCATTTGTGTCTGCTAACTCACAATCAATGTCCAATATCAGTATGTCTGTATAGAAAAATACAAATATTGAATGAATTCATTCACTTCCTTCTTATTGTAAGTTAAATGTATCTTTCAGTACTGATACGTCTTGCTAAGACCAGTGGTAGAGACAGAGACTCAATGTTTTTCTTCAGACATGACAAATTAGGAGGGAATTGAATTCAGCACATGATGAGAACCTCAGTATTTTCTCTCGAAGGAAAGCGGGTTAGTATGTGAGTCTTGAGGCCCAAAGAACCCCAGGGCAAAATTAACTTAAAAATGGAAACTGTTGTTCATCTCCAGACCCCTAAACCAATGTATTATTTCCCTGCCTCTGTTCCTAAGAAGAAGCCATTCTCATATATTGCTCTGTTATTTTTTGAACTTTGCAGGGGCCAAGAGAAGGCCCACAGAGGGCAGAGGAACAATTCCCAGGTCTCTGCTAAAGCAAACTGCATTTAGAAAAGTCCGACAGCTTGTGACAGTGAAAGCAACTCTGGGTTTCCAAGTTATAAACAGAGGAAAAATTTAACCCACTGAGTTTTATTCTTCATACCAGTCATTTCCCAATGGAGTTATCAATATAAGATATTATATTAAGATATCAACATAAAACCATGGAGAAGCAAATTCTTTAGATTTTGCAGTATTTGCAAAGAAGATGTGACTTACCAGTAAAAATCTGCTAAAGAGTGATCTTTCCAGCTGTTCAGGCAGTGTAGCTGATTCATATATTCCCCATGTCTTGATTTTCATTTTAAGCCACCATTCTGGGCATTAATGTGTTAATTGTCAGGGTTGTATAAATTTTAGTAAAGCCGTATTATTTTTGCATGGCAACTATTAAAAATATTTTCCTCTTAATTTCACAAGGGATGCTGAGACTTTCAGAGTTTTTCCCTCTTGCAGAAGGGAATAATTTAGATTTTCTTCCATCCCTGTCAGAAGTTGAACAGACGAACAAAACAGATTCTTCAGAGACAATTTTACACAGAGTTACATCCATCCAATTCAATTATAAATTAAATTGACTAACGAACCATAGCTCATTATGGGAATCAATTACTCAGAACTGTCTTTGGACCAAAAATGTGGAAAATAAAAAATAATGGTCATACTTCAATATACCAGATTGTCAGTGTTTGAAAGCTCTGTTTTTCTCTAGCTTGGCATAGACCATCGCCAAAAAGAACTGATAATCATTTGTTTTACTGCTTGTAGAGATGTTCCTGCTTTATAAAGACTAGTTAATTCTTGAGTTTGATCTCTTTGGGACTAGCACCTCAGGCTTTTTTGAGTCGACAGGCCAACCCTGAAGTAATGTCATCACATGGGGATCTTTCAGATCAACTTATGCAAATGTATTATTAAAAGAAGCCACATTTTAGCCTCTGGTGCAATACAAACAATAGTAGTGGAAAATGCTGTGAGGAGGCATTGAAGGCATTTTCTTAATAAAATCATTCTTGTGACATAGTCGTAGTTGGCACACCCCTCTGAGTGTTTTTAGCTGAAATGTGTAGTAAAAGGAAATGTAATGAGAGAAATGAATTCTGCTAGTTTAAGAGTGGTGTGAAATGATGATGAAGGACTATTTAAAGTCCCTAAATAAAGCTCTTAGTACAGAGGTATAGAGCATCCAGAATAGCTGTTTTGCATAGGTGGTAGAATCATGTGAATAAAGTATGTGGGCCTGGGCAGTGTCAAGGGCATCCACACAAGTGCATGGTAGGTCGCTGCACCAGCACACAAGGATAGATCCAGCACTCCTCTAAAGTACCAGCCTGCTGGGAAGCAGGGAGAGCAGAGCACCTTGGAGGCTTTGCCTCTTCTTCTGCCATAGCTTCCTGTTGGCTGATACATGGAGAAATGCAAGTCAAGTAAAACACTTTTTACAGTTTGTGTCAGGCCTCGAGTTGCATTTTCCTGATGTAACTCGATGTGTATAATTCAGCAGGATTACACCAAAGTTTTTCACTGGTGTTTAGCTGTTACAAAATTTTGCAAATGAGATAATCCTAATCTCTGTGAAGTATGCTTCGTTGCTTGGTTATTTAAAAAGCATTTCCAACCAGCGTGTTATATCAAATCTTGTTGCATCTTCTCCCTTGCCTCCCGCAGGCAGGGCAGGAGGGCTGCCTCTCTCATTAGGGCTGGCTGTGCTCTCTCAGAAGCAGTTTTCATGAATGGGAGCGGGTGTGATGGAAGGCAGGCTGCAATTCAGGCAGCTCATCTTACCCTGAGTTTGCTTTAGACCAAACAGTTCAAAATGAGGCTTATTTAGGAAGTCTAATAGTTAGGTTAATGACCTGTGCCTTTCTTGCCATCATTATTTCTTATAATCCATCACAATTTTTAAAGCATTTTTCTAATATGCATTAAACATTGAATATTATTGAATTGCAGAAATATTTTATGGACATATTAGGGACGTGCTCACTTGAATACCAGCGTTATCAGATGGCCAAGACATTTCCCCCAAGTAATTTCTTTTTCCAGCCCTACCCTTTTTGCACTGATCAGCAGAGCTTTAATCTGAAATAAGATGGGCATTGCAGCCTGACCGTTACTTAGCAAAGTCTGCCAGCGGTTTAATCTGAAGCAATTAGAAGAGGCAATCTTCCCCAGCTCAGACCTACATTAAAAGATGGCACATTGAGGGGCTGGAGGTGCAGCATGGATGAGGGGTGGGGGCGAGGCGCTGCCCTCAGCTGTCGCAGCCGTGGCGGGCGCCCGGCCCACCTGTTGCAGGCACAGCAGCTCAGCGGCTCCTGCACGAGGCCCTGAGTGGCCTGTGGGGAATTTGCACTAATTAGAATTAGTTGTCCCTCCGCAGCCCGGCCCCTGACACAAATTGCATTCTGCAGCTTTTTGTTCCACTTGAGTTCACAGACAAAATAGCCCGTGCCATGTTTGAAATGAAGCAAGGCAATATGAAAGGGTTTTATGGAAGTGGTTAATATACTTTAACATTTTAACTAATATCTTTGGTGTTAGTTTCTTGAAAGGAAATGTGTTTGCTTTCTTCTTCTTTTTCTTAATAATTATTTATGATCACGTTGTGTGTAATTTTAATACAAGCTTGTTCAGGTGTCATTAAATCATTGTTGGGTTTGACTGCATGTGTAAGGAAACAAGTGACCTTTAAAGATGATGGTTTTTAGTGGAAGCCATGGTAATGGGGAGCTGCAGAAGTACACACTGCAGTGGCAAGAAAAAAAAGACCTTTCACACTGACCAAGAGAATAACTTTATTGAATCATATGACCAATAAACAGAAATTGTCCTTAAAAATGTGAAAAGGGAATGTAAAGGAGGTAAAGGAAACTGCCTGTTGATGAAAATACGGAGACAGATAGGTTGACTGCAAAAGTTGGAAAGTTTCACTCCCAAGGCACTGGTGGAAATGAGAAATCCTCCTCGTGACAGAGGCTGACTGCATTAGAGCAGCTCTGCTGACTAGTGGCATATCTGGCACCCCAGAGTCAGAGCTGGCACCTCAAGGCACCTGCCTGCAGAGGTGGTGCCTCTCATCACTGTGCCTGACTGAGACTGGAACTGATTAAGTATTCCTGCAGGAATTCAAAGGAAGTCACAAGAACTTCTCCAGAGAGGTAGAAAAACACGAGCACCCCAAAAATGCTCTTGGTTGTTGCTGAGTGAAGAATCAGGTGTCCACATCTGCTGGCCCTGGGGATGGTAGAATATGCAGGTCAGACTACTAGGGAGTCTGTATCTTGATATTCTTGCTATTTAGGTTTTGGGAGTGCAATCAAGGCCTGCAATATTCTCTTTTGTGTCCAAGGAAAAAAAGGAAGAATAAAGAAAAAATGCCAAATGAGTTTGCAGAGCTGACATAATTAGAGCAAATGGAACTCTCATGATTATTTTCTGGTCCAGGTTGCATTCCATCTCCCTTGTCTGTACATTGGTATTTTATGGCTCCTCTATTGGTGGCAATCACGGTTTTTGGAAAAAATGGTAAAATGCACAGAAAGGCTTTACAGATGTTGGGGAACTGATGTGTGTGAGGGTTACTTGTCAGCCCATTGATGATCCCAAATATTTTACTTAATGGATTTTCTTTAAACTTCTCTTCATGTGTATTTTCCCTTGCAAAAGGATATCCCAAGCACCAGTGATGATTTTAGCCCAAGTAAATTATCAATAATCATTGGTATATAAATATATTAAGGTACGAGGTTTTTGATTGCTAATTGCTGGCCTGATCCTGTAGATTTCTGCTGGCTGAAACAGAAGTAGAGTAACTAAGAAATAGGCCTTTCCCTCTGTCTCTATTAATGATAGATCTCTGAAGTTATCATTTTTCTCCAAATTTATTCATTATTTCAATTTCATTTCCCATCTAGTATTTACTGGCATTACATTTCACATCCTGTTAATGCATCTAGATTCATTCATTAAGCTCTTGCTTAGCTATGATGATGATATTTTGCCAACCCCCATGCATTCAAAACCCATGACTGAGTAACACTAAAAATTATGAAATTACACTAAATCATGAGGTTTTGTAGTAAGTGCATTTTGGCTCTTCTTATCTCTTTAGTGATTGTATACAATGTGCATACAATCAGTATACACAGTGTGCCTGTACTCTATGATTTTTTTCAAACTTTCCTCCATAACAAGGGCCAGAAATATTATTTTTGCCAACAGCTGAACTTGTTCTCTTGCCATGTGACTCTAGAAGCTCACCAAGTACTACAAGCCACATCAGTACTTCAGTAAAAACGAGCTCCTCTGTCGTTTTTTGGTTAGTTGTATGTCTCATGCTCTGGTCTTTTTGCTTGTAGCTCTGAAGTCGAGCAATATAAATAGCTCTACATATGAGCACCACATTCACTTTCATGTGGGTTTGCCTAATATTGAAATCCAGTTCCTGTAAGTCCATACTGTAAAAAAAGCTTTCCTGGGATGGCACAGTGATGAACTTTCTTTTGCATTTTTGAAGATCTGCTCAACTGTAATTTTAAACCAGGGAGAAAAGCTGTCTTTTAAGAAATAATATATTTCTCTGTTTACTAATCCTTGTCCCATGGATATTACTGTATTGTCAAGGAGTAAAAATAGATATGGTATTTGGAATTTTATGCCACTTCACCCCTTTGTAATCTCTTGTCATGGAGATTAGACTGGAGTAGATGTCTGTGTACTGAGTAAATTACTTTTACTATAAGCAAACTAGGAGGTTAACTGAATGCTCAGTGCTGGCACCAGCTGCTGACCATGTTAGTCACTGCCACTCAGAAAACACAACTGTGTTACTCCACCACAGCAGTGGTGCCAACTCAGTTAACTCTGTCACTGCCATTCCACAAACTGGATGTGTTGGACAAAACCTTTTAGTGGTCCAGGTTTCCTCACCCATTCTGTCATTTCAAAATATGATCCTGACACTTCCGAAGTTTATTTACAGACAAGAAACAAAGAATTCTACTGTGGAGCAATCAGACTCTGCAAGTGAAAATCACAGAGGCAGTTGGTGAGTGTGCTAGGCTCAGACGTGGTTTGGCCCTTTTTATTCCCTACTCCCTCCTTTTCCTAGTGGAAGATGCAACCCACAGAAAATGCAGGCCCATCTTAATGAAAGCAATTTCTCTATTAGTGCCACATGTCTTCTCTACTGTGTGATAGACCTTGTCCCAACAAGAGAAGCTCAGTTTTTCTTGGATGATGCACTATACTAAAAGCTCCATCAGTCCTCCCCAGAGGCTGAGCTCTGCTGGGCCAGAAGAAGGAATTGCAGCACTGAAGCAGCTGGCTCAAAAAGTATTTTAGTTAAGAATAGAAGTTGCTAAATGAAGCACGGAGCAGATGGTCTGATTCCAGCTTTAAAAGCATATGAAGAGCTCCCACTTGAATACCTGTGTTTTCAAAGATTTCTGGCCACAACTATCTCTCTAAGTCACTTATCTGGGATATGGTAAAATTAAAAGCAGTTCTGAGTCTCAGAGTGTGACCAGCATATCTGTGCTGCCTCTGTGTATTCTCCTTCTCCTCATCACACAGGTGAGAGAGAAAGGGGATAATTTGCAGTGGGCAAAACAAATTGTAGAATTTCATGGGTCACATTTTAGTCCATTTGTCCCCCATTGGGTAACACTGGGTAACTACTACTATAAACCATTCAGGTTTTCCTTCTCCTCCTCTTCTTCTTGTCCTCTCTATTCTTCTTCCCATTGTTTTTCCCCCCACATCTTATAATGTCATCTAGTCATCCAAAGAAACTTACACAGGAGAGAAAAGAAAAAAGAATCTTGAATTTGGTCCAATAGGCTTTTGTTAGCTCCAGTATAGCTAATCTGTGTGAGACCTTGGTAGCCTGGTTTTCAAGTAGATGCTCATTTTTTAATGAAAAGTTGTGTATTGTAAAACATACGGATAAAACAAGAATAAAATAATTTGTCAAAATTGCATGAATTTGTAATTCATAATATGCAACAGTAATTTAAGGAAATAGTTTTCCACCACTGACACTGCTGTCAAAATAAATATGGGGAAGATAATTATAGTAATTAACAAAATAGTTAATTACACTTTTTCATAAGATAAGGTTGTTTGATTCCTGATTAGGAGTAGATCAATAACCAAATATCTCTCTGTACATATCTGATTATTACTACACAGCTAAAGTCATGAATCAATTTTCCAAATTGTGCAAAGCAATGGGAAAAGATTATCTCAGCAGCCAGCTGTTCTGCAAGTCACATCCTTGAATGTGCATCTTCACCCAGGTCTTACACTGTACTCTGCTTTATAGGACTTGGCATAATTCTGCACCTAGGAAACTTTTGAGGAGGACCAGGGATGTTAAAAAGCATGAATGTTCTTAATGGAAAGTAATACTCTCAGAGAGTGGGAAATTGTAGCAAACCTGAGCAGGTTAGACATCTGTAACATAGAAGGAAAATGTTCCTCTATGAGTGGGTGACTACAAATGAGATTCAGATAAGTGTGAGATGATAGGGTATCAACCACACTTTTATAAGTCCATGGAAGTTCATATTCTGAACTCCTACCCCAGAAGAACATGTATATGTGTTTTTCTTCTTGGTCCTCTTCAAGATATGCCTGAAAGGAAGTTTCCAACGCTGGGAAAGCATCCCAGGAAAAATCTGCATACACAAAGAAATTTATTTTTCCATCTTCTGTCCACCATTCAGAAATGCAGCTCATATCCAGGCAATTGGTGAACTTTCTTATCTTTTGCAGGCCAAAAAGGCTAAAAGTAAAGATGAAAGAGAAATGTTGCTGTTGTTTGCTGTTGTGTTACGTGACAAGAAGTTGATGTAATCTGGTGCTTTGCAAACCACTTCCACCCTCTTCTATCAGCCTGTCCTCTGCATTCCACAGCTCCTGACAACAAGAGGCAGTTAGTCTTTTTCCTTGATTTTATCAATGATCATAAAGAACATGATCTAGCAAATCAAGTAATCTTTTGTATAGGAATCAACTCTCTTAGCCAAATAATTCTTCCTTTTCCATGTCTCAGTAGAAAATAGATTGGGGAAATACAATTTCTCAAGGGCAAAATGCAGACTTCTGAAAGCACTTCAGTGACTCTGGGGTCTGGATTCCTTTGAAAACAAAAGATATATGCTCCTCATACTCTTACATTTGAGACTTTAAATTTCTATGTCGTATGAGTGCATTTGAAATGGATACTGCCATAAGCACAATTCTACTGATGGAACCCATACAGACTCTTTACCTGATTAAAAATTGGTTCCAGTAAATTGAATTTTAAACGTGTCATTTTTCCATTTGCTGACATTTTTGGGTCCACTCCTGGTTGTATGCCATTGGTGTTCCAGGCAACTACCAGGAAATAGCCTGTAAATTGCACAGAACACCTGGGGAAGAGTGGTGACCCTCACCATTCCTCACTCTGCCCAAGCCAGTGGCTGATGTAGTGCAGTGCTGGGAGTGTGCCTGTAGCACAACCAGAAGCCAATGTATGGTATGAACCTCAGGAGGCAAAAGAATGTTCACATAGTCTGTGCAAAGCACCTCAGCTATATGGTACCATACAGGAACTGAGAGGTCCACTTCATGGAGAAGGAGGCAATTACTCCTCCTGTCCCCTCTTTAGACATACTCATCCTCAATGCATCTACTTTCTCAAAGCACAGCTCTCTCAGAGGCCATGATCCTAAGTGTGGTCTGATCTGAGGCTTCAACCAAGTCACCAAACCAGCAGGCAGCGTCAAAAGGGGGTTTGCTCCCACCCTCCTCCCGTGGGTGCTGCAACTCCCGTGGCTGCATGGGGTGGGAGACACATCCTGCTGGGAACCAGCACACGTGCTCCTGCTGGAAACCAGTGCAGCCCAAAGGAAAGATTCCCCTCCAGCCCAGGGCAGTTCCCTGCTCAGGCCAGAGCATGGCAAGGTGAGCACTCAGGCCAGCATCACCGAGACGGGGAGGAGGGGACATAGAGCCAGGATCTTCAGGGAGGACAGGACTGCCTCAGGTTTAAACTGATTGATGGTCTCTCCCCAGCCAAGCTGCATTCTCTTTTAACACCCAAGGGCTGATAATATATTTTCATACTTTCCCAAACTTCAATTTTTGGGGAAAGCCGCTGTCAACAAAAGTTTTTGCTAATTTAATGCAGACTGAGCATGCAGGTAAAGAAACATTATGGGTGAAAACAGATATTAGGGATAAGAGGAACAAAAAATATGTGTCCATAGGCAAGATGTATGTGTGCCTGGATAGTCCCAAATCAATTATAATGCTTACTTTTGAAATAAGTAGCAGAAACATTGAATTAAGAATGAAATTTGACATTGACTTCAGTGGGAGATGCATCTCAGCAACTGATCCTGTAGAACAATAGGCAGTAGACAAAGTTTGGATTCTTTTAATGCAGTTCTGCAGCCACAGAATTTACCACATAATCCACCAACTCCTATAAAATGGACGGATAAGCAGGCTTTTATTTTCATTAAGTAAAATTTAGTTTGTGATCTGCCTGATTTTCACAGATAGACTTCAAAACCAAAAAACTTTTCTAAATAAGTAAACAGTGTACAAGAACAATACACATTTGTGGAGCACTAATCCTGAAGTCTAATAAGAGCAATGCAGAGAAGGGACTATAATTTGGCAGTATGCTTAGCCTTCATTATCAGAGATTTTCAGCTGTAGATATCAGGGTGAGAAGACAAAGGGTGACAGATGCTTGTAGTCAGAGTTTGCTGGTTTTCAGATGCCCTCTGTTGTTCCTGACATCAGGGAAGGAAGTTGTATCCATTCTCTGTTCCAGAATTCTCAACTGTTTCTCATGCTGTACTGACTTTCTAAAAACCCAGCATATCTCCAGCAAGATCTCCCTGGTTTATCCCATGTAGGTATGATAAATTAAAACAGTTTAAAAAAAAAAAAAATTACAAGTCTCTAACCAGGGATATGATGTGGTCATCCCAAGGCATGAACCTTACAAAGCAGGAACTCTGCCACTGCTTTAGGCCCAGCAGAGCATGGGGGACCTTATTAGCAGTACTGTGATGCTATTGCAGCATGCAGCAGGGCTTAAATGGTAAACAGAGAACAAGAAGAACTTCCTTTCCCCTTCTGTCCTCTCCCCAGATGCACGGTGTTAGGTTACTTAATTAATTTTAACAAGGGAATTACATTCCCCCTCCATTTGTGCCTCGCCTTGAAAGGATGCAATGTACAAATATCAGTTTCAGCTCACGATCCCCTTCCAAAAAGAATGCTGGGCCAGATCCTGCCAAAATGAGTAGCAAAATCTCTTCTCAGAAAAAAACCTGGGATTGGTCTTTGGAAAAAATAACACATTTCCTGAGAACTCTAATTAATCTATGAGGTACTCAATGTCTGCAAAGTTGTTCTTAGAAACTGAGATCTGGGCACCTTTGCTTGGAGGTGCTATTTATATCTTTGTATGCCTCTGCATGCAATAAAAGCCAGCATAAAATCATATAATTAGAGCAGCTTCTAATTGGAATGACAGGAATTAGGAGACGTGGATAACAGCCAAAGTAAAAACACACATAGGGACAAAAGCAAAGTGTTCTGTAGAACACCACAAAAAGAATGCAAGTGCTGGAGTAAACTCTTATGCTGAAGTGGCTACTTAAAATGGATGGCTAAACAAAGGACAATTGAGGTGGGTAAATGAAAGGAGACCTTGCAAGCTACAACATACCAAAATAAAAAATCCTCTTCAAACTGTACTGCCTTTCAGGGAGGGTGAGGGGGCTGATAAGTTTATTTACACTTTTAAAAAGCACTGCCAATCCCAATTTATCAGTTACTGTCTTGTGACAATTTATTCATTGTTCACTGTTAGAAGCTAGAAGTTACATAGGAAGCATGATTGGTGATAGCTTCTCTATTTCAATATGGTATAATAGAGATAACAGAGTGCCCAAAAGCTCTACAGCCGCCTTTTTGTCTGCTTTGTCTCTTTTCATTACTCTATCAGAATCTTCATTTAATATAATCCAAAAAAGCAAGGTAATTGCTTCACTTATCAGTTATCATCGCACTCGCATACTTATCATGTCAAAATTATTTATGTGGATGGCCAGGTTGATCTTGCTGCATTTAGAAGCTTAAAATTTGAATAACTGTTCTGCCAGTTAGGTTATCAAAATTGCAGCATAAACAATGAGTTTCTTCATTCTGTACCTTCGAGGGAGAATAGGAAGCATCTCATTGCAGGACTGGTTTAGCCGTGGCTGAACACTGCTCCAGGGAGACTTACAGCAATTCTGTAGCCTGGGACTCTGAGTGCTGGGGACAGGCTTCATTTGCTAGATGAACAGTAAATAAAAATGGCATGATATAAATAGAGACAATAGAGAGAGACATAAAGGGGCATTGTCAAGGTTGTCATAGGTCCCAAATTAAAACTGTAATTTACAGACCTGTGCAGTGCTTTCTAAGTTTGTCCCTTCTGTTTGAAACATGTTTCATAGCTCTTTTTCTATATCATTTTTATTTTCTTATGATTTTGGTAGATGGTAACTCACCTGTTTGAAAACCCCAGAGGCTGAAATAAAACAAAGCATGCAAGATCGGAAAGTCATTTTAACAACTTTTTTTTAATATAAAAGAAATTTCTTTCAGCCAAGCTCTTGAACACCTCCACAAAGGGTAACAGAGAAAAGCCAAGCTCAAACAGATACAAATAAAACAAAAAGAAATGTGCAAACATTTTTTTCAGCACAGGTGGGGAATTCATGGCATAGATCTCCTTTCATCAAAGTACTCCAATATCCAGGAACCTCTTCATGAAAACCCCTCACCCTTGCAGACCACTGGACATTTTTACATAATGACTTCTCTGAATTTTTTTTAATTGAAAATGGGCAAATTATTATTCATCATTTTTTATTCTCCTAATAATGAGGTTTTGCAAAGCTCTTCAGTGAGTGAGCAGAATAAATCCCAAGTGAACAAGGGCACCAGACATTCCAGTGAAAGAGGTCCTGAGCAATCCACAGCACAGAGAGTACCTGTCTGAAAATTAGTTTGCATCTATATACTGAGTTTATAAATCCTTTGCATACAGAGAGTGGCCAAGTTCAGTGAGTTTGGCAAGTTGTGCTGCTGGCAATGACCAGCCATGGAACAGGGGGGAGCGAGAGGGGCAAACAGCTTTTAGCCCTGCATCAAGCCTTGAATCACGTTCAACTCATTTCTATTCTCTGCTTTTCATTTTCCTGTTTTAAGAAACTGGTTTGGTCTGTCAAGAATCCATAGTTCCCAACACTTGATGAAGCTCCTGAATCACAGACAGAAAAGACAAATACATCTCTTTGCTGTAATTTTTTCACTGGGTATGAAACAATTTTCAGTCATGACTCCCTTTAGCAATAATTACTACAACCTCTGAGACTTAGTAAATCTTGGGTAAAAGTCACAGCAGAGAAGAAGGCAGTTTGTAATACAAATTGTAATTTCTCAATAGATTGCAATACCAAAATTATGTGGGCTAAACAGAGATCTTGTTCCTAGGTCAGTACCCAGAATGCTTTTACATCTTGAATTTCAGGGCCTTTTGACCCTGTTTTGACCCAGCTATTTTGTGGTTTTGGACTTCTGTGCATTTTACTTACCATATATCTTTACAGCAGGCTTCACATTCAACACTTATCTCTTGTAATGGTTACTCATGCAATTAATGGCAAACAGCAGAGAGTAATGTTTGTGATTTTTTTCCCAATCTTTGTTCCATAGGGGGCTCTAAAATATATTTTATAAATATATCCAAGCAATAATTATCCGTATCATGTTATGGGTTTTCTAACTTCACAATGTATTTGATTCAAACATCATAACTCTTTCCAGGACAAATGCTTGTAACATTACAGATGCAGGGAACAGAGAGGTCAACAGTTGACAGCTGGTGGTTGGAGACACACACTCACAATATTCCCCAAGTTATTACAAAAATATTTAACTGAACAATGATGGAAGAAACTAAAAGAACCTAGTAAACATTAAAAGTAAACATAATTGTTGCAAATTTAATTAAATTCCCTGCTGTCTTTGATGTGATGGCTGATCTGTAAGTCTTTCAATTTCTTTGCTTTAATATCAGCATTTCCTCAGTCTAAACCTTTGTGAGACAGTAGTGTTTTATCTCAATTATTGCTTTTTCTCCATCAGTCTTTAAATGTAATCTCATTTGCCTTTATGGATACTGTAACCCTTCTGAACAGCTTTTAACCTTTTTAAAAATCGCCTTGACCTGAGAATGCCGAAATTTTTTTTATTCTTCCTTCTCTGATTTTTGTTTAAAGCAACATTGAATAATAAAAATTGGACAGATAAACGATTTCCTATCCAGAGACCTGCACGTATAGTATTTTAGGATGCTAGAACAGAGTTTTTGTAATAATAATAATAATAAATTAAGATACCTCTATTTAGCTTTCTGATAGTAAAGAACCTTCAGCTTTGACCTCCATTTCAGTGGCAGCATTGTACCCTGTGCTGTCACAATATTAGCTTTATCTTTTCAAAGGAAAAAAAGCTTTCTTTGTACAGTAGCACATTAGCTTCAAAGAGCACTTACCTCAAGAGTCCAGCTCATCCTTCTGGTAAATTTAAGAAATACTCAGCTGAAGATTGTCTGTTTCAATCATGGGTAACATAGATAACTTTGTGTCTAAATGTCACAAAGCAAGCTTTATGTCTGCTTTGTCTTTTCTCCCCACCCTTTCAGTTTTATTTTCTCATTTAGTATCTAACGAAGATGCAGGCTAATGGAAGAATGATACATGAGTACTACTAAGCTCCTGGAATTTGATTGTAAATGTAGAAGTTGCTATTCACCACGATTTGGTAGCTTTGTGTGTCTTAGATGGTGGGGGCTGAGGGGTGGTGGGGATATCTTCACGTGCAGTACAACACCTACAGAGTCAAAGGTGGGCTCTGCATCACCAGCCTGGCTGAGTAAATTGAGTGCTGCACTGGTCCCTATCTGCCTGCCCCATGTCAGCTGCTGTTTCTTTTACTGCCCTACGTGTGAGACAGGTATACAGGCTTTCTGAACCAGCTGGAGGGGTGCACACCGAGCAGTAACACCCCAAAAGGCTTTTCCCCAGTCAAACCTGCCAGTCTGTGATACTTGTGCCAGCTCAAGGGCTTTCTGGTACTCTTTCTTCAGCTATCACTGCAACAAGCATCCTTTCTTTCTCTTCACTTCCTGCACACACACAGTTTGAGCATCAGCACCCAGAAACTTGCTTTCCACTGTGATTACAATACCTATCCCAAGCAGTGATGCTTAAAATTGAACTTAAATGCTTAAAATTGTTCATGAGAGCAAAAGGCTATACCTGTGAGCACCCTAATGTGTTAAACAACCATGCCAAGCAGCATTATATGTATCTTGCAGCAGCTACTTAAAAAGACCATCTGCCAAAAGAGGCTGCTTTTCTATTTCAAGTTCTACTTGTAGTTTTAAGGGAAAACAGTGAATTTAGGAAGTTGCTGATTAGGTTCAACTACACCTCCCTAGACTCAGATAGGAGAATTATTGCTCAAAAAGAGCATGTTTAGCAGAAGGCAGGGGAAAACTAGTTGCAGTGATCTTTCCCTGGATGAACACATATAGATGTGAGAATTTACATGGAAATGTCTTTATGCTTTTCACTTGAATTATGATTGCCTTGCATTGATATATATTTTGAGAGCATAACATTGCAAAAGTAAACTAAAAAAGGGGGATATTTATTCTTCAGATTTAAAATTAATTTCCTGTGTTTTTCTGGGTTTTTATCCTATCTAAGTTGTAACCTCATGAGTTCTTTACATTGAGATCAGTATCCGATGAAATATAAATATAATGGTTTCTATAAATATTAACCCACTGCAACACTCCATCCCAGAACTAAAGATCTGGCAACTGTTTTAGGTTAAGGTACTGCTCCTCTCCATGTTAGGTAATCCAATGTCATTTAAGTAAAATAAATTGGAACTACTCAAGGAATAAAAAGAGGTGAAAGTGCAGAATCTGGTTTGGATAAAAGTTTAATTCTTCAGTTCCAAGTGACACAGCCCTTACAGGAAGCAGAGCAAACTCAGACAGGAGTGGCCAAGTAATGAAGATGGATGCATCTTGTTATCAGCAAGCCATTTACTAGGGCTTGATGTAACCTTAAACATTGCAGATAGCTCAATGGCACTTGCCACTAAGCCTCTAATTAATGAATAGCTGGCCCAAAATTAACAATGTGCATTTACAGATGAATTCTGGGCACTCATTAAACGATGTTCAAATATCAAGCAGTAACTGTTAGGTTTATTCCTTCTGGATTACTGTATACAGTGTTTGTTTGCTGGGAGTTTTCACAGGAGGATTTGTGTGCTCAACTGCTGTAAGCCCAGGTGCACTTCAGGAAAGGGTATAGTTCACTTGAGGAGGGCAAGACAGAGTAGCTGCAAACCAAGCATTGTAACACCTGTGCAGCAATTTAAGGAGGATTAGAATGATCCTCTATTCAGCATTAACTGGAGTGAGAAAAAGGGCTTGATTGCTTGGAGCAGTTCTCAAACCTCTATTTTGTGTTACACTCCTTTTCAGTATCCATGCTGCTGCCTTCCAAGGTGACCAGGAACAGGACACAGGAGGGTTCAATGATGGGTTGTTTAGTAAAATACTAGTTCCCCCACAGCTCATGTGATAGCTCATGGGATTCCCTTGCTGTGGAAGTGGTCCTGCCCACAGTGTCCCAGCTCCTTGATCAAGCAGACACATAAGGAGCTCAGGATGAAACCTGCATCTTAACGTGTATGCCTGTCAAATGGCATTTCAGAACAGTAATACAGCAAATTATTTAGATGGTCCTACTGTAAATGTTGTGCCTTAGGAGAAACAATAGTGCAGCTATAAGAAATGCATCAGACCATGTTTCCACACCTGCTAAGTCATATCTGTATCAGATCAGAAGAAGTTTAAATCACCTTCTGTGCTGAACTATAATGCAAGTGAGAGAGAACAAGCCTTTCAGAAATATTGGTATAAACTGCAATTGAGGGCAAACAGGCAGAGCTTGAATCCAATGTCTCTGAAAAATTAGACAGACTGGTCTCTGTAAGTGGAAAGGTAACTATAATTTTCTGGGAACTGTTCCTTTTAGACCACTAACATCAGTATTCAGCAACATGAGGTTTTCTGCATTATGAGTGTTCTCATTAATGTGCCATCCAGCTACTACTGCATGATAAGTGCAGGGATATTATCTATAAAAAAAAAAATAAAGGGGGATAGAAAGTAAGTGGTACTTTTCTGAAAGACATCCTGCAAATCATCTTATCCAAGAACTGTTCTCCATGTCAGAGGAGTTTTAATGCAATACCAGTCTGCTGTGATGTAAAATTACTAATGTGATTGGCATTCCTGTTGCATGACATACAGAAGAGAAACATCCGCTCTGAGCAGAACTCGCTTTCAACTGTGCCTGCAAACATTTGGGGTTTGTGCACAGGCTGTGTAAGCAAGATCCCATGCACATTCCACATAATCCAGTGCCATGCATCCATTTATGGGCAAAATGAAACACAGGCTCTTCTTTCTATGGATCGTTCCCACATCAGCATTTTCAAAGTTTAATGTGGACAAATTTAGGAAAGGGGCACTCCTATGGCTCCATGCAAGCCATTCAAAGTTTTGCAGGTTTAAAATTTACACACACACACACACCAAAAAAAAAACACCAAAAAAAACCAAAAAAAAACCACCTTTTTCTTAGTATACGATTATTCTGTAGAAAAAGTAAGTGGGCTGGGATTTTGTAACTAGGCCTGAATTTTCCTTTGTGATTTGCTGGAGATGGAAAAAGCAACTGTCTCATGCAGCTTTCCCAATTTCTTTTTTCTGTAAAGAACTAAGTGCATGTACTATGCTGTACATGCATAAGGTAATGCTGTTATACTGAGAGTTGCTTTCTTTTATCTTTGAACAAAAAACTTAATTTGAATGAGAAAATTCTATTATCTCTCATGAAGAGAAATCTCTTTCTCCTTTTTTTGGTAACTTTTTTTGGTCACTTTCTTATAGAATTATCTCTGAAGCTCGCCCTAGCATTCTCTCTCTTTTTCTCTGCAACTATTTTGAAAAATAGGAATCCATAAATCAGCAACAAGTATGCTTAGTTACCAGTAGATAAGGTGACAAACAGCAACTATAGGAGCATTCCAGTGCAGTGAAATTCCAGAAAATTGCAGTAAAATATATTTAATAAGATAGATATTTTTTGGATCATTACAGCCTATTAATAACAGTATGAGCATCTTGCAGTCTGAATGTAAGTTTGAAAGAAAGGTCTGAACATAAGAAAGGTGTAAATTCACAGTAAAAATGTTAGTACATGTTTTTTAGAATTCTGAATATTCATCTCTCTTGTTTCTCCCATACATGCACCACAGTGTTAGCTGGCAGCATTTGAACTATGGTTTTATATTTCTAGAACTGTCCTTACTCCCCTTTTCCAGTCACAGGAGCCAAGAACTGCAGAGGCTTTGTAGAGGCACACATTAATTTTAGTTTAGTCCTGCAAGCTACATTCCTTTCCAAACATGTTTTAACCTGACATCATGTTCTTCCTCAAACTTCTCACAAATGAAGATGTGATTCATATAAACTTCCACTCTCCCCAAGCTTTGCCAACTCTTCATTTTCTTTTGGCAGACTTCATGGGCACTTCTGATTCTAGACAAGAATGACAAACCCATGTGCTGTACTAGCATCAGTGTGGCAGTGTCAGGGGGCTGCAGACCATGCAATTCCCCATTCTGAGCAGAATGTGTGCCTCAGAACTCTTGCCATAGGTTGTTAAATGAACAGCAATTGCTCTGTGTAGTAGGGGTGGTGTGAGGGGCTCCCAAAGTTGGCAGTGTTCATCATGGACCAGTAGATGGATTGGGGTTGGGTTTTATTCTGGCCATCAACTGCCTCACAATCTTCCTGTGGGACAGATGGGCTGTTGTGACTGAGGTGCAAGACCCAGAACTTTGCCTTGTTGAATCTCATACAGCTGGCCTATATAAACACCATATAATTGCCACATATAAATGCCCCTAAACAATATAAAACACAGCCTGGAGTCAGGTAGAGGTATTAAATGAGGTGCAGCTAGTGAACATCTCTGTGAGACTATTTTGCTCCCAAAGTCATAGTGAAGAACGACCCAAAGGCCTAAAATCTGCTTTATTTACTTTCAAGTATTAAGATTTCAATAAAATATGTACAAAACAAGCCAAAGAGGTAATGGCATGCAGAGAAATGAGAGATCCTAAAGCTCTGCAAGAATAGGATCAGAAGATGAACTGAGGCAGAAAAAGAGAAAATAAATCAACTAAAATAGAGAAGAAGACAAAGAAAAGTGAAAGGGCTGAACACCTTACAGAAGCTCTTCTGCCCTTGGAAGCAGAATATAATTTACCACAGCACAACCATTTATCCATTTCTCATAAACCAGTATGGGATATCATGCAGACCATCCGTGAGTCTTTCTAAGGGTGAAACAAACAGTGTAAATTGTCTCCAAGAGTCTAGGGAGAGGCACCATGACTCTCACAATGCAGCTGGCATTCCCCTGGCAGCAGAACCACCTCTATGAACAATTTGCAGACTGTGCTTAATTCAGTTTAATTCACTTGAACAATGAAGTTCAAATGCATGTAGCCAAGAGTATTTTCAGGTCCAGGTTTGCCACTCTGTAGAAATCCTCTCTTGGAAATCTGGGCAGAAATTATAGTGTTTGCAGCAATCCATAAAAGTATGTGAAGTGTGTAAATTAAGATGTTTAAAATACCAGAACTCTAAAGATGTAAAAGAGATTGTCTTGTGAAGTGTTGCCTGCTTTCATCAGCTGAGGGGACAAACTAACCTGGTTTTTGTAATATTGCAGTTAACAATGATTCTTGGAAGCTTCTTTATGTATGGGTTTTGTTTTTTTTTTAATTCTCTATGTTACTATAAAACTGTTTCTGTATGCTAGGCTCCAAGCACTGCCCTTCTTTTAAAACATGTATAAAATGCTTGAAAAGGAGAATGTTGTCCCAGGGGAATGGGAACAGGACAAAAGGCCTCACCACTCTGATTATTTCCTAAAGTCAGTCAGTTTTAGGCTACTGTACTGGTCCAAATACTAGATCAGCAGTGAGATTACAACTGGGCTGAGTAATCTGTTTGTCTCAGAGAGCATATAGGCTGATCACTTTGCCTTTTGTCTTTCTGCCGTTTACATTTATTTAGCCAAATTGCTTCTAAGAAATGTTAATCCATCACATTATCTGATTGCTCAGCCCTTACTGGCCAGGTAACTCAGGTACAATCAGTTTCATTGCCAGATTGGATAAAACCCTACACATGTGTCTCATTTGGTAATGTGCTCTTCAGGAATTATGATTAGTACAGATGTTGCTTCTTAATTTGTGAGAGCACCATGTCAACAAATTTGTTTAAAACATAAAATTGTTCATGTATTTATACTGTATGTTTTATCTTACACCCAGTGGGTGAGGCCAAACCATGACAATTACCTACCTTTGGCCCAGTAGCCAGTATAAAAGACAACAAAAATTTTGCTCAAAATCTCTGTACTTTTTTAATTGATAACCAAAGATCAAATAACAGCCTCCAGATACAAAGGTTAAAATGGGGAACATGAGATGTGATTAAGGCTCTGCTAGTCCCCCCTGCAGGGCACACTGGGCTCTGTCCCACACTGAATGCAGCTTCAGTTCTGTCCTTTATTTTTGGAGACAGAGACAGCACAAGTACTGGGGAAAGTCTTACTATGCCTAAATGTCTTCATCCCATCTAACTAATCAGTCAGGCTGCATATGTATCTAATGTATTGCATGTCATCTTATTCATTTCTGTTCTGATTAGTTCTCTAACATGGGGAAGAATGTTTTAAATGTAAGATGAAAATTGTCACCCATCTTTATTTTGGTAAGCCTAAAATCCCACAGCTGGATACTGCAAAATTCCTAGTAATATTTTCTTTGATATTGTTTGCATATTGAGTGCATTTGTAGGCTCAAGGCCTTTTATTCAGACCCTTTTTCAGGACTTTGGGCTATGGAAATGGTTTAATTCAGAGTTGGCATCCACAGTGCCTGACGTGCAGACTGCTGGGAGCCACCTCTGGGTCTGAAGCTGAGGGCAGCAGGGCAGCACAGCTTAGCCACAGTGTTCATATATGTACTTTCAGAGCTGCCAAGCCCTACCCAGGCACAGGTTCTTTGATGTGTGGCACAGAGTGAGTTTCTAATCTTCATGCCTTCAAATAGGGCATGTTTTACCCTAATTTTCCCAACAGTAATCGCTCATAAGTCTATTTGGCAATTCCCATGGAGTTTAAAAGACAGTTCCCAGCTTCATTTCTTTTACTTAGGCCAATAGTTCCATTGTTCTTAAAAAGAGAATTGTCTTTCATCACAAATAAACTGTTTTTCTGTGTAGTAGAACTGAAAAGTGGTTTTCAGATACAATTGGCATTTGTGTGCTTAGTGCTGGAGGTGGTCATGTTGCTGAAAAATGATGTTGCCTATGATGCCAACCATATGACAATTAACTCAGCAGAGGAGAGTGTGTGAATCCATTTCCAACGTCTTTTAATAATAGGGTAACAACCAAAATGCTTTCTCCAGTGGTTAAACCAATATTAAATTCGTCTAGAAACTTGTTTACAGGCTTTTCCACTGGATTTGTCTATTGCCAATGCCATAAAGGACATCAATTTTCAGTAAGACAACCGCCTCCAGCACTAGGATTGGAAATGCCAATTGTAATTAAAACTTTTTTTTAAGCAAATGCTTTTTGCTGTTTAATTATGGCAAGAAACACTACTTGTTTTGTGAACTTACAGACTTTTGAACTCAGCAAAGCTCTGTTTGGCATTCAGCAGCAAAGGTCCTGTCCTTGCTCATGTCAGTGGTGCACTTACTGCTCCAACACAACACTGGATATTCAGACTTAAATAAAATCTGAACAAGCTGTACTGCACCCAGGTTAAATGTGCTGTAAACACTGATTATTTGCAACTCACATTTAATCCTAACCATGGGTTTTGTATATTTTCCCTCTTTGGTATTCCTGGTGTAATCACAGTGTGAGTCACACAACCTATCAAAAGTGCAGATATGAACTACAGTGGTTTTATATGTTTCTAAACAATGAAAACAGAAAAAGTAATCTCACAACAGCTAAATGTTTTCTATTTTCAAAAGACTCATACTGGTGACATTTCTCCCTGCACTGCTGTTTCTGCAATCACATAGCAACACAGCCCTTGAAATAACTTTTTTGTACTCAATATATAAGGTGCAGTGTTTGGAGAAACTGATTCTGCTCAAATGCCACCTGTTTAAATGCTAAATGGCATCAAAACCAAAGAGAAAAAAAAGAGTGACAGTTCAGTGGAGGAGACCACTCCCCTGTTTGGATGACTGAGATCCCCTGTTCAGCTATTAGTCCCTTTTTCTTGAGTTTCAAAGTGGGTGGAGCAGAGTTAACTTGGTGCAGTGCCTGACCATCTCACAGCTTTCCCTCTTACAATCCTTCACAGGATTCAGGCTTGCTAAGACCCTGCACGATTCCCTGGTGAGACATGTCTATAAGCTCCTCATGCTGCTTCTCATTGTTGCCATTTCAGCTTTTAACTGTGCATTTAAGTATCTGCTTCTAGCAAGGCCCAGCTGAGCTACTTTTTAGGAGGCATCAGTATATGTTGAGGCAGGAAAGCAATGATAAGACAGACATCTAACATCCAAATACTCTCAAACTTGGAGAATTTCAGATCTTCATCTAAATTCTTCAGTTTGGGTTCATCCTCCTTCAGGAAGCATCTTCATTTTTCTGAGCTGCCCTCTTTTCCAAGTTTTATGATCTTCCTAAAAGCCACTGTGCTCCTCTTTTCTCATAACTGCACAATAAATTGAGTGCAGTCCTCCTAAGCAGGACTCTCCCTTTGCAGTCTTTACACCTATACCACTTCAATTTCTCCCAACCAGCAACTCCCAGTTCTCCCTGGTGCCAGGGCAATGAGAAGGTTATCAGCTCACCTACCAAATGCCAACTAAGAACAAATGTCAGAATTTTTTATCTTAAGATTTTGCAGCTCTTGTAGAATTCATGTATGAGCATCTATAGGGTTTAACTAGTGAGCATGAAGGAGTCTGAGGAAAGAGTGCTGCAGGTATTGAGTAACTACAGCAGTATCATTGAAGGCAGAGAAGGTTCTTGTCCAGTCAGGAAATGCAGAGTTAAGGGTCAAACTTACTGAGTGATGGAGTTGGTTGTCATGTTTGCAAGAAGAGCAAACAGAAGTGGCCAGTGCCAAACATTACAATGCAAATCCATGTTTATCATGTTCAGGATTATTCAGTTCTGCAGTCTGTCTTGGGTTCTCCTCTGGAGAAGGTTTGAGGTACAGGGAATATCAAGAAGGAAGAGTCAGAGGTTCAAAGGAAGATGTTCAGGGACATGAAGCTGCATGTAGCAAGAAGCAAGAGAAGGAAGAAATGGGAATACAAAAGGTTATTATTATTTCTTTAATGAGCAGAAGTTCTTTTCAGGATTATTTTTTCAGGTTTTTTTTCTGAAACTTGCACATATAGCAGCTGTATTCAAGTGTGGGAAAGGGAGAACTCCTCTTTTTCCTCTTTTTAAGCACAATGTATCATTCTCTGTGCTTTCTAAGCTATAAAATTAGCACTAGCAGCTGTAGTACAAAAGACCCACAAAAAAATTGCAGTCCCAAGCTTTCTGAAGTTAGTATGGCCTATTATGGATGGTCCTTGTAACACAGCCCTGAAGGGAAGCAAAGCGCCTGACTGATGTTGTCAGCTTTCAGAGTAAGTTCCTTCTGTGCTCCCACAATATGTTCTACTAGATTGAGCATCTCTTTGAGACCACATAGAAATTCTCTCATGCCAACAATTTTTATTCTATAATTATTATTTTTTTGGTTTCTCACCACAGGGCTTGTGAACACCCTAAGTTGTAATGGGAGTGAGGTCAGCAGAATACAAAGTCTGGTCAGATCTCTCTTCCACACCAGCTTTACCCACTCAGAGATTGCAGGAAAATATACTCATTATGGACTGATTTTGAACATGTTTTCTATCTAGAAAAGCAGAGGGAAGTAGAAGATAGTATTAGTCAATATTCAGTGGCTTCAGTTTCTTTGCTTCCATGGATGCATAGGGAAATTGCAAGATATTGGTCATCATTTCTGCCCAAACAGAAGTTTTCTTCAGTGTCATAAGTGTACATCTGAAATACTGATATGAATTTTATCTAGTTAAGTACTGTACAGGTTTCATTGTCAGAAGGAATATATACAATAAGGTTTTTACTATTTTAATGCCACTATATTGTGAAATATTTGCATGCCATCTTCCATTCACATAATCTGTATAGGATGTCAAGTACATCATGCTTGCAATAATTTTAAGAATGTAATATTTTCAATTTCAAGAAGTTAACAACTTGGGCTTTTTGCTTTGCACATCGTAACCTTTTATGTTATCATTTGGTGAGATGAGGTGAAGACACAGAGGTGCATAAATTGGAGACCTCAGATCTGTGATTATGTTATTGCTGACCCTCATCACATCTAACATTACACTGTGCAGCTCTGTTCACAGGGGGAAAAAAAAAAAAGAGGAGGCAAAGCATAACTTGTTCACTTGAGAACAGTTATGTTTTGATAGGTATAAATCAGGATAGTTATGCTGCAGTCAGTGTTACATCACTGAGGATTTGGTCACAATAACTTCTCAATCTGCTTTGCAGATTGAAAATATATATAAATCCAACTTCATTTTTCACTGGAATGCATATAGCATAATTAGTACACAGAAGTTCTAAAGGAGGGAGCTCTTACAGATGTCTCTTGTAGATGTCTCAAGCACAGCCCACCAGCAAGCAGCTGGGCCAAGTGAGCACAAAAGGGCTGTAAGGATGGCCTTGCCCACACACAGACACTTTGCAGAGCTTGATGTGTGCTTCTTGTCCCTGCCATCTGATACCATGGCAATCTTTTAACACAAAAGTTGTTGTGGTTGTGGTGCTGTCACCTCAGGATATTTGGGAAAGGGGTTTCCTAGTCAAATTATACTTTCCTAATGCAGGACAGAACTGTCTGTGCTGTGATCTGTCCTGAGGAGTTTGTGAGTGGTTGTACCCTACAGCACCATCTGTAACAGGCAATACCTTTCTCATACACAGGTATAATTTAATTCATGAAGCAGATTTCATTCATCAGTTTTTTAAGACTAGTCAGGAAGCAAAAGTTGTTGCAGACACACAAGCAGAAATGGGCTCTTTAAAGCTGACGTGGCAGAGATGGCATCCCAACTAACCTTCAGTACAATGAAGATTCACAATGCCAGTGTCTAATAACTGTATCTCACTCCAGTACAGGGATTTCAAGGCCACTCTGTGTAAACAGTGTGCATCGCTTCATGTCTTAATCTGCAAGACAACCAAATATCTCACTTGCAGATATATGTTAAGGTTTAATGAATCTCTTGTCATAAAAGTGTTGCTCAAGACTAATGAACAAACAAATATTTGCTTACACCCCTTTGTGAAAGTCAAACACACTTTCAACAACTATTCATGTATTTATTGTCAGATGTGAGTCATCACTTAGGTGTCTGGCCTTGTGCTCTTAGCAGCTAATGCCAGTAGCATTAGCCAGTAGTTTCACAGTATTTTTTTGCTCTTTTTTCCCTCTTTCTGCCCCCACTTCCATCTCCAGTAAGAAGCATTCTGAAGAGTCTTGTCAGTAGCAGAACTTACTCTCCTTCAGCGTTGTTTGTGCCATAGTGACAGCTATGCCCTTCTGTCCATAAGGCAGGAGTGGCCTTTGGGGCACCTCAGCCCCATGTCCCACACAGCAGCCATTTGCTTCAGTGCCACTCTGGGGTCCTGCTGGCCAAGGGAGTGCAAGCACAGCCTTCTCTTCTTTTTCCTCTCCCCAGCTTTCCAGGGGTACTTGAGGGGAATTGAGGTTCTGTGTGGGTCCTCTTCTGACTGTCAGTTCCAGCAGTGGGTCTCCCTTCCTTCCAGCAGCTTGGCATCACTTCCTTGCCAAAACTTAACATCTCTTCCTAAGTTGCCAGCAGCTCTTTGCGTGGCCACTCCCTAATCTGTCACAATCACAATGAATAGGTCCACCCTGCACAGTTAAACACCAGGGCTTTGCTAATCAGCCCCATATCTGGGACACTGGCCATTTCAGCAGATCTGTCTGCAGCTGGAGAAGGATGGACATGTCCACCCTTAGACTCAGTAGTATCTGGAAAGTTGGATTTGCTTCCTGAGTACATACTGTGAACTTGGAAGGCGCATTAATAACAGGGACTTATTTCTTGTGTTACCAACATTAAAATTGTGTGCCAATGCTTGTTTTATTTTTATTCTGCTACTAAACAAGCTGAAGGCTTTGAGGATATTTTTTGTTCTCTTGTGTCAGAAGGGTCTACCCAGGATGGAAAAGAAAATCAATGTTTCAGGGTTGTGTAACTGTGGGGTTTTTTTCATGTGTTTCTTGTTTCATTATGAGGAAGGAATTAAAAATCCCTCCTAGACAGTACTTAAAATATCAAAGTCATTGTTTAATGCCTTTGAGTCACTGTACAACTAATTCAATTGCACAGTGTAGTGCAGTTTCACGGTATGTGAAACACAGATAGTAGAGACGAATGATTGGAAAGTTTAATAAACACAGCATTAGTTTGCAAAGTCTGAAACTTTCTGATGACTTCCTTAGCAATGATCCAGCACAGCAGCTCATCAGCAGAAATGAGAACAGCAGCTTTTAAACCCAGAGCTCCTGTCTCCTGTACCTAAGCTAAGCTAGCTGGGTTCATGCTGGCTGGAGGCTCTTGACTCTGAACCAGCCACAGGAGGTGGGTTGGGTCAGCACTGGATGTCAGCAGCTTTTGGTGAAGTAGACAAGGGTCGAAGCTCTAGTGATCACTGTGGCTTTGCAGGACCCTACAGCAAAAAATGAACCTTGGGTGGTCAGGGACCACAGCAGCAGAAGACTTGGCCACAAGACACTCAGGAGGGCAGTCTGGCAAACCAGAGCTGTGTCAGGCACCCAGTAACCTACAGGGCCCCGAGGCTCTTGGTGACAGGGCAGGGATTACAGCTTTTGTGGCACCATCAGTAAAGGGTGATTTCATGGCCAGCCCGGTACATCTGAGTTCAAGCTCAACCCTAAGAAGTTGTCACCTACAGGAGGTCTTTTAAATACATCAGGGGTTAGTAGGGAAAGGTACAGATCTATCAGCCTGACTTGTGTAAGTACTGTTGCCTTCATAAAGATCATCCCAAATAATTCCTGAAGGATCAGCTTTGCAAGGTACAGGAGCACTGTTATCCCTGTTTTACAAAGAACATTCTGAGGCACAAGGAGGCTTCAGCTTTGCCTCTCTCATCTCTTTAGAAGAGGTAGTGGTGGTGTAGGCTTATCTGGGTTGACTCTCATGTAGTTAGGCGTGGTAGTATTTTGCCCACAAACTTTCTCCTGATGTGGGCTTTATGTGCATAGAAGCAAGACCTGGGGCCTTATCTGCTCTCTGAAAGCAGCTCTTAGCCTCCCCATTTCCTCACCAAGACTGCTGGAGCTACTATGCCTAAAGTGGACCTTCCCTGCCCCAGCCTCCTTAGCCACATAAAGATCACCCAGTGAAGGTGTCCACACCTGGGTCTGAGTTAGGTGTCCCCATACATGGGAGTGCCAGAGTCCTGGAACGAGCATCCCCCACCCTGCCCTTAAAGCCAAATTGAAGCCACGTGGTTTGGGTATATCTGTGGCTGGTAAGCCAACCTGTGGGAGTAAAACACACTCTGATCATGAATTCCTGCTTTGGTTTCATTTATTCCCACACAAAAACAAACAGAAGGAAATATCTTGAAGCTATCTCGGTCACCGTTCAAATGTTGATGCTTAGTGTTTGCTACTGATTAGTATTGCCACTGAATCACAGATATTTCCTGTATTAAGTGGCCCTAAAAGTCAATGTCAACATTTTAATGACAACAACAGTATTGTAGGTAGTGGCAGTTTGGCAAAGAGAGAAGGTAGGAGTGGAATTATTCTTTAATGAACATCCTGAATGGGCACAGATAGGAGAGGAAAAGGAGCAAAAAAGGGAAAGGGAAAAAAAAGCACACATGGGCTCATAAAAGTTTCTGACAAGCTAAAAGCCTCCGAAACAAATTTGAGTTTAAAAATGCATTTGAAAAGTTACATACTCACTTTTGTACAGAACAACAATGGTGGAATGCTAATAACATTTAATTTCCCTTGACTTCTAACCTTCTTAACCTGCTGTGCTGCTAGAACAGCGCTGTAAATCAAAATATGCTGTATTGTATGGTGAACATGTGTATTGAGTCATTCCAGACTGCCTGGTGTTTTTTAAAAACAAAACTCACAATAGTGTTTGTGCTGTTTTTCATTTTTCATAGACCTTTCCCCTCAATCATGCTGCAACTGGTTAGGTTATGTATTAAAAATACAATATAAAAAAGAGGGAGGGAAGATGTAGGGGTAGACATAATACCACAGAAAGTACAGCACAGACAAATAGGCCAAAATATCCTTGACATTACTTTCCCCTTTGTTCTAAATGTTCTTCCAATTTCAATAAAAACAAATTGGAATACTGCCTGGGGTCTACTAAATCATTAGTAAATTAAGAATCTGTTTTTAATAACATTTCACTTGTAAATAATGCATTAATTGACTTGCTTGAAAGTTAGCTTGACTGTTAGAAACTCTGGCACTAAATGTGTAATGAAAGAAGTGCACCGTTTGAGGAGGCTGGATGGTAAATGTAACAAATTAAATATGACAGTTGATATTTGTGAAAATGGTGATATAATTAGAGGACACCTGCAGCTGTTTTCCAACCAAACCAACAGAAATTAAACATGTATAAAGTATGTGTGTCATATTTTCTCTTGGCATGTTTCTTTTATTCTCTTTAGGGCTTTTTTTTATATACATGTCTTTCTATTTTTTCCTTACCTTTTGTCAGGTCATATGACTAACAGGTGTCTACTTATCCAATTACACCATTTGTGTAAGTGATCGTTTTGCAGTGTAAAGACAAAGAACCTGAATCTTATTTACCAAGCAAGAGCTGGAACTTACTAGAGCACATGATACATGCCCAAGTATACTTTAACCCTGGGTGGTTGGGAGTAGTCAAGAATTATACCAGGACACCTCCTGTGCAGTCCTCACCTGCAGATAGCTCATTTATGTATTTCTCTACCCTGGCTTTGATAGTCCTGCCAAGGATTTCTGTAAACTAAAAGGTGATGTGATGCAGTGTATAAGCATTGCAAATGTGTAGTGTTCCTTCCTGGCATGTGTGCAGTTGAAAGAGAATATGATGCTGCCCTGGCCATCTCACAATGGTTATGAACACCAAATTTCTAATGATAAAGGAAAAATGCAAAGTTCTTGAACAACATAGATCCCCATGCCATGCCACTACTGGGAAAGTGTGGAGCAAATTGACCAAAGTGGCCGAAAGTGATACATTTTTGACCTGGAGCCAAAGATTCTGGGTATTTCAGTCCATGGCCTCTTTTCTATTTTTTGTCCTTGCCAAAGGAGATAGAATTTGGACTTGCAAAAGCAGGAGCCTCTGGACTGACTCTCTCCAGAGTTAGAGCAGTAACAAGGCAGTGGAATTACTCAGGTATAAATAAATAAATCCTAAACAGGACATAAAATTTTACTCCTACTTAGTGCCATGTGACCATTTTGCCTGGTGTCAGGGCATAGAAGCTGCTCTGTTGGATTGGGCATGAGGCACATGATGCCAGGACCGCTTCTGTTCCCATAGATTTCACCTGACAAGGGGCTTCAAGCTGTCCCAGAGTCACTTTTACTAGGCTTTAACATACAGCAATTTTCCCACAGTGAAAGGAAAAACAGTAGAGGGCAAGGCAAGTTGTCATCACCGTGAGACTCAGCTTTTACTGGAGGGTGTTCTCTGTGGCTGAGGCACATAGAGCAAACTTCTATGGGGAAAGTCTCATTGCACCACACAACCAGCTGTGGGTACTGTAAATCTTCAGCATGCCCTTTATCAGCTGTCAGAAACACAGACATTCATAAACAAAGGAGAGCAGGAGACCAAAATTCACTTTAAAATAAACAATGTGGACTTTGATTTGGAATGTGCTAACAGGATAGATATGAGCTATTTAAATAAACATACCAACCAATTCTGTCAACTTTGCTTTGGGGGCAACAATACCTTTGTTACTGGGCTTTGTATCTGTCTTGATTAGAGCCATGTCAAGCAGCTGTTGAGATTGACTCCGATGACAGATAGGATGTAATGCAGATGACACTGGAAGCAAAGTATCATGGAGACAAATTGTGTGATGGCTGAGAAAATCTTTACTGCTTTTTCAGATATGGTACACTTCTTCCCTGTAAATGCAAATAATATTTATTTGTCTTAAAGTTACAGACTTATGGCTGCCCTTGCAGGTACCTGTTTTTATGCAATAACTTCCATTCTCCAGTGCCTCCCCCAACCCAAGCAGGGGGCTGTTTCCACCCTGCAGCTCTGGGTAGCACACTCTGCATGCTCCGTTTATTCTAGAGTGGTGTATGTGACAATTAGGGAAGAGAAGCTCTTTGCCACCTCCAAGGAAAAGGCAGTAATAAAGTTCCACAGAAAGTGCACCCTGCTTTTCTTTTTGTAAATCACACCAGCACCTAGTCAGGCTAGTCCCACCTGCTTGCACTGCTTTCAAGATGTGTTCCCCCTTAAGCTGATTTTACAGGTACTGTTTCCTGCTCATCATGTAGATCTCAGCTGACTTGATGGTAATTGGTGATGGAGCTTGGTGGGCAGGTGATAAAGGAAAGGTGCAGCTCACAGGGCCAGGTTCCAAACCTCTGCTGTGTCAGCAGTCACTCTCTGACTCTCCTTTTCAGGAACAAGCTCTTCACTGTGTTAAAGCTGAGGGGAGTTCTTACTCTTGAACAATTTTCTTGAACAATTTTCTGCTCTATTCTCTATGGGCTTCTGTATTGGTAACCAGTAGTTTCTGTGAGACAAGTGTATCAAGAGTTGCATTTCCCAGGTAAAAACCATGAAGTAAAAACTATTACAATATTTACCAGAAGGAAGGAGTTGTTCAGCCTCCCTTCATCTTTCACTTGTACAAGAACTTTCCTATCTATATCAAAGCTGATAATACACCTTTATTTTGGTTCTTTTGTAGGGCATTTTACAGATGCTGACCTTCTGCATGGATCAGGGATCCATTACAATTTTTATTTCATTTATCACTATATTCAAATACTGTAGATATCAATTTACCTAAAACCCCTCTTTGATTAAAGAGCATCAGCAGCAGAGATGATGAGACTGAAGACTAACAGTTTTTTTATGGTCTAAGGGGAACATGCCGAGCAAGATTGCCTTCAGCTTGTTGTCTGTCAGTTTACAGCAGCAAATCAGAGAGCCAAAGCTACAAGGAGTTTGACTAGACCCATATTTGTTTTTCAGGGATAAATTTGTTGGCTTAAATTAAGCCTGCTAAAAATGTGGCCAAAATTTGCCCTAGCCAAAAATTGCCCCTTCCTTACCTATATAATGTTACATTGATTTGAAGGTTTTGTTAGCTATAGAGTGCTACACATCAAAACGCAAACCTAATCATTAGGAAAAAAAATAAAATTAAAAAATTAGTATTCCCTAACATAAGGAAGATGTGCTGGCTTAGTTAAATAAGGCACAACTGGTATTATTTAATTAAAATCTAGAGTGCAGCTGTTAGGGGAAAATCTAGCCAGTTTCAGATAGAAAAATATGCCCTAATAATGTGTTTCAACATCATTTTGATGCTAAACTCAAGAGTATGGTAGGTGTGAATGTTTTGCATGTGCATGCATATGTATACATACACATCTGTGTCTCTGACAGAGAGGGAAAAGACAAATATGTTCAAATACGTTTTCTGTATTGAGGGAAACTATAAATAAAACTAGACTTATGTGAGCCAGCAGCCAGGAGGCTCTGAGGATGCACAGTGTGTGCTTAGAGGGTGAGAACAAGGGGAGGTGATGCTGGGAGCTGCTTTGCCTATGCACATGAGCCTGGGTTTTCTGTCTTTGTCCACCCAGTTGTGCACAGTTGACAGAAGAAAACGTCTTTGCTTTGTTTGCTGAGTGAAGAATCATTTTAGCTATGAATTTTTTTCAGTTTTCTCCAAGAATTATAAAGATACATTAATTTTCTAAAAAGAATAATTATTAACTAATTGCATTTCTGCTGTATCTAAACTTATTGGGCTAACATCTTGTTTTGCTATCTAAAGCAGAGTATTTCAGCTTTTCAGAGAAATAATTGTATGTATTAGTCTGGCAGAAAAAATAGCAACTTTTGGAGGATGTTTCTGAGAAAAGAGGCAGTTATGTAAACCAAGGAAAGAGAAACACAACACTGGAGAAGTTTTGCTGCCATTATTATTATTTATTATAGTAACTATTTATACAGCACTGTAATTTTGCATGACATTCTTCAAAGAGTAAAAAAGGCAAGTGGTGATACCCAGAGTACACTGTGCTGCACATACCTGTAGCCATACCCTGCTACACATCTGACTGAGTAAGGGCTGGGAAAACTAAACTAAGCTGCTTTTCTCCCCATTCTTGGGTTGGCAGTCCAGGTTTCTGAAGCTGTGTCTTGTCCTTTTCTTACTAGATTCCCTTTGCAGGGCAAGAGATTTTTGAGCAAGACTTCACAATCCAAGGAGTTCTCAGGGCAACAGACCTGTTTTTCCCTCTGCTGTCTTGAGCAGTGCAAAGCTGCCAGAGAGAGGCTGAAAATCAGGCCTCATGGTGGCTGTCACAGGGAGCTTGCAGTGTGCAACAAATGGACATAGAAAAGGACAAAATGGAGCAAAAGGAGACACAGGCAAAGGAGGTTAAGCCCTTGTTAAGGAGGTTAAGATCTTGTTATTCATTGCACCTTCAGTTGGAACAGTACCATCCATATGTGGTGAAAAAGGGTCTTGATGGTATTTTGATGACAACATTCTCTTATTTTTGTTCCTGAAATAATTGACATTTTCAGAATTTTACCCTCCATGTAGCATTTGTCCAGAACTAGTATAGGTTTCCTAAGATCTTCTTCTCTCTCTGTTATTTTACAGCCTCTGTGTAGCGATTGTTTGGTCATTAAGAGCAAATAGTTCCCCTTTTCATAGTTCACCTTTTGTCTATAAGTGAAATTCACATCATTTTGAAATAGGTTTCATTTGTCAAGAGATAGTGGTGGATGCTGTGCTTTGCCTCCCTCCACAGTTCCCATGTAGGAGTTTTGGGTAGCAATCCCAGGCTAGTTCTTACCCAAGTTGCTGTCAAAGAAAATGCAAAATTGAGAGGGTAGCCAGTGTGCCAAAAGCAGAAGCAAGGTAAAATGGGCTATCAAAGGGAACCTGAAGTGGGGGGAGACAAGGCAGGGAATATTTGAAGCAGAGAAAGGTAGCTCTTACTCCATTGATGCAGACTCAAGTTTGAAAATCTTGAAGATGAGATTGAGGGGAAAAAAATTCAAGCCGCAAAGCCTGGTGTTTTTTTTCAATAGTTGTATTCCATACAAAACAGCAATGCTGAATGAGAGAACTAAAAACCAGAGGAGAGAGGGGGACCTGGAGAATGAGATGGGTGAGGCAGGAGGGCCAGGCCAGTGCTAAGTGGGATCAGGACCCAGGAGCCTGCAGGAGGAGGGAGCTGGCCAAGCAGCTGCCAAGTGGGCACGGCAGAGTGCAGGTGGAGGAAAACTTGCCCTCCAAACCATTCCCCAGTCATACTGGTTTTCCTGCTCTCGTCTGTAGCACCCGGAAAAAGAAGCATTACAGCTCCTGTTCTGTCCTGCCTGCCTGTGTGCCCTCAGGGAATTTGAACCACAAGGAATCCACATGTTGTTTGGAGCCGCTGAACTGTGCAGGGTAGGCTGCCACCAGGAGCTCCTTGGGCCCTTCGTAACATGCCTGCTGTGCCTCCTGCTGCTCCCAGGCACAGCGAACTGAGCTGCAGAGCCTGAATGCTGACTATGTTTGTTCTTGACAATTTAAATGAGACCCTTATATTTAAGGCATGTTTTCTATTTTATCTACTGCCTGAGTCTCAGATGCTGAAATGTTGACAAAGCTCTTCGTTCTTTGGGGAGCAGGACATGGGTTTTCCCCAGTGGCACAGGGAGAGCTTCTGCTCCGCCAGCCTCCCGCTGCCCACTGTCACTGCAGCTCACAGTCAGCGAGTGGCCCGAGGAGTAGCTGGCACTCAAGGACCCCCCTCCAGTGCCCATAACTCTGAAACTACATGACATCTTAACCTTTATGAAATTTCTTCAAGACAGCATTTTAAAACACCCAAATCTTTCCTGACCTTTACATTTTAGTAGAGGGGGTTTGTTTTGTTATTTTTTTAAATTGATGTTCCTATATTTTTTTTCTTTAGCTGTGGCATTTTTAAGCTGGTTCAAGAGGAACTTTGCTTTGCCCTTCCCATCTTTGTTGAGCCCAATCATTAATCATAAAGGGAAAGCACTACAGTCTCAAGCCTAACTTTATAATGTTTTTATGTTTGTGACATTTTATCTCTCTCAGCCAGTGGGAAGTTCTTACCCTTTTAATTTGTAATCTGTTAGGTTTCAGTTTGACTGTAGATGCTGACTTCCTCTGTGGCATCTCATCCTCATTCTCACCTGTTTCACCAGGCTGTGGCTTGATGATTTTGTATTGGGTGTACAGATGATTTGGGACTCACCCAAGGGGATCAGTGATTGGTGCCCTGGATCTTCAGGCAGCTGACCCCTTTCATGTGTGGGGAACCAAGATACCTTCAAGAGAAAGCTAATGGTTCAATTTGACAGTAATACACTGCCTAAATCTAGAATAGATCTGTTGAGTACTTCAGCAAGTCTAATAGTGCAAAGCTGGCACAAGCAAGGAATCAGTCTTGGCATTTTTACACAAAACTGTGAATATTTGCAAAGGAAAACTGGATATATAAAAGCATTACAGTTTTCTTCTATGGCACTTGCTCTTTTTACTGTAAGTAGAAGCTCTGTATCTTGCAGTGTGCAGCATTCTCCTATAAGACCTCTTTTTTTTACAAAGGGAAAACTTTCCACATTTGTATCCAGTTATTACCTAATACAATCTCATCAAATCTTTCATGATATCAGGCAATTACAACACTCAAGGCTCAGAGTCTAAATACTCTCTAGTGGTCCTTTTGGATTTGTTTGTATAGTATGGTTCTGTTGCAACTGGAGAACACAGACACAGCTTTGTAGGCACAAAGATGAATTCTGCTAAGCCTGTGTAAGTCCCTGCTCTTTAGCCCACAAAAAACTGAAGGTCAGTTCAAAGCTGCTTGTTGAGGGAAACTAATCCTGCAAACAGTACATTCACTGGCCATTATTTCCAAATCCAAACTATCTTATAGTCATGAAATGGAAAGTTTATGAGGAAAACAAATGCTGCATTTATTACTGTGATGCAACATTCATAAAATATATTTCATTGGGGGGGGAGTTTACACAGGGGGTAATGAGATTTTTCCTTTATACATTATTTACAACTGCTTAATCCAGGTGCTGTAGGTTATTCTTTTATCCCTCAGTTTCACATCTACAAAACACTTCAGTATTTCTAATTTATTTCTGCTTACAATACAGATGTTCTCAATTGTGTCTCTAACTGCATTTCAACTGTTATGATCGCTTTTATTTGTTTGTGTCACTGTACACTTAGAGGTTGAATGTGCACTACACAATAGTCATGTTCCAAGAAGGCTGTAAAAAGCCTCTGGTGATTTAGTTACCAACAAATTAAACCATACCTAACGGTAATATCTTTATCATTAGTAGTTTTAATCTTCAGATTATTTCCTTGCTGTTTATATTGCTCTGTGCAAGGGCTCTTATATCTTCACATAAAGGTTTCATCCTTTTAAACAGCATTTTTCAAGATGACCATTTGGAAACAACATTTGGATGAACATTTGGGTTGCATCCTCTAACTAAATTTCCAAGCTGTTGGTAACGGACTAAAGAAAATGTGGTCTGTACTGAATACTAAAGAGCTGCAAATGTAAGAGCCTTGAAGGTTATGTGTAAATATTGACATTTTTATTTTATTTAGCATACAAAAATGAACTTGCAATGTTGCTTATCTGATCATACAGCAGTGACTGCATCTGCATCATCTGAGATGTATTCCTCACACTTCTGACTTTCATAGGTGTTCCAGAGTTTTTCCTCTGGGAATGTTATTGATGTCTCTGATAAGGGAAGAGATATCTGGGGACTGTGTGTCCATATAGGAACATGTCAACCAAGAGGTAACAAATGGAAGCAGAGGAAAAAAAAAATCCTTTCATCTTCAAAGGCCATGTTATATGTGCAGATATGGGTCCCAATAAAACCATTCAGGTTCTTTCCTGAGATGTGTAATGGGACTTTAGGGCACTCAGCATCAGCAAAACAGGGTCTTCAGTTCATCCTAGAGGAAGCACAGAAAAATAACTGTAACATTACATATACCCCAGCTGTTCTTTACACTTAGCCATACTGTCCTTTCCCCTTGAGTGTGAGTCTGTTGTCATTCCTTTTTAACCAGAGCTTTCTGTGGAAACTTCAGGGTCTTCATATTTACATGTGGGGTTTTTTTTCTTAAAACACTGGAAAAGACTCTGATGTGCAAATAACAAAGCTTGCAGTTCTTCAGGGCTGTTATTTATACTAAATTAATTTATATTTTAAGTACTAAGATGGTCACTGTGCAGTTTGTAATTCCAGGGCATGAAACATGAGGGCCCCATAACATTCCCCTTAAAATCAAGTCAGAAAGCCATGAAATCTTGGCTGTTCACATGACAGATCTGGGTAACTGCTTCATGAATGGCACTACATACACCAAAAATCCACAGTAATGATTTGAGAACACATTGGTTCTTTCCCTGGACAGCCTAACCTGAACACCAACACTATCAGGAATTTTTCCAAAGTGTCTGGTTCCCCTTTTTAGTACTCCTAGTTCCTGCATAAAACCCTGACATGCTGTTTGCATCAGCTGGCTGCCTCTTGTGCTCCTCTGGGGTGTCTTGAAGATTTTTTTTTTTTTTTATTTCCACATGTGAGAGAAGGATTTAATAAATTGCAGAACCATAAATTTCATTAAGGGAGTGTGAGGAAGAACAGTAACTTCTTTGTGCTATGTGGAGTCTATGTAATTTACATAAATATTGCCTATCTCTTTAGCAGATAGAGTAATTAAGAAATTACCATCATGGCTCTTGTTTGGTCATTGTCCTTGTTCTTCTATACCTTAATTTTACTTATTTGCTAAAAAGTTTCTGACTCCCAGTTGCCTGTTTTATTGGACACAGTGGTGAGCCTTACCAAGAGGTGCAGAGTAGCCTACAGAGCTACTTTGCCCAAATCAGTGCTTGTCCCTGATCCACTTGTCTTGAAGAAAGCCAGGCATCAAGGTAATCAGGCCAGCATGCATTTGGCAGTTCATGCACAGTATGAAGAACACATATTATTTATCCTTTTTAATTCATTTTTCTCTGCCTTGCATAAGTAGCCTCACTCTGTATTAGTCAAAGCTTCTGAGGAGGTTCCTTCTGTGCTTCCAGAGTAGTCCCATAGTGGCAGTGAAGCACTGTGGAAACAAAAGGCAAGAGACATATGCCAAGGATGAAGTGTGTTCTGGAGGGCATGAACCTGTGTCCCTCACCTGCAAATATGACCAAGGGAAATTCTGTGGTGGCTGGTAGGTACATGTGTCTATTTACCCAGTTTGTGGCTTCTAGCTGGGCTCATGGAAAGGCTGCATTGCAGCTGACAGGGAAATGTCCCATGCCAGCCAGATGAGTGACAGTGTTAGAGTATTAATTTCTTGGTCATCTAGTCCAAGGGACAGAGAAAATTAATTCTTCCTGCCTCTTCATTTGAGAGAAGCAGGGAGAAAGTAGGCAGTGGAAATTTCTGCCAGGACTAAGAAAGACTAAAAGGAGCAATAAAGACTGAAGCTTTTGGAAGAATCAGCAGCATTGGATATGAAAGTGGATCAGGACAGAATGCTTTATAAAAGAAAGGTTCCACTTAATGGTGAGACTAAAAAAAATCTGGTGTGATGGGACAGATACTCAATAGTTGAGAGCTCCGAATTGCAGGGAAAAAAGATGGACAACTTAGAGGAACCCAATGTTACCCAAAACATCAAATGTTGCTGAGAATTTGAAATATGAGAATAGAACTTATTGTGTTTGCATTGCCTTGTGTGTCTCTGTGTTATCTAAGCATAGTTTTGTTTGGGAGGCTGAGTGCATATTATCATGTTGCAGAAGAGATAACAAGCAAAAATCCTCCACCCAGTAAATATGTCAGAAAGGCCTGGAGCAGGAATGGTGCTACTGCCTACCTATATTTGATAGAAGCTTAAAATATCACTTGATTTACTGTTTCCTCAATTGGAGGCTTGCATTTCAAGAAACACAGTCCAGCTGGAGAAGAAAGCAAAACGCGTATTCAGAAGGCTAAAAAATTAATTGTTCTGTGAGGAAAGATTGAATGATCTGGGATTGTCTAACCTAAGCAAGGATCTTAAAGAAGATAATGTGGCTTTTCAACTACCTGAGAAACACTGGTCCAAAGAAAAGGATATCAAGGAAATCCTTTCATATGTTTCTGAGGAAAATAAGTACCAACAGGCTTCAATTATGGTAAGAAAGATGTCAATTAATCATTAGTAAAAACTTGGTATTCCCATAGGAATCTGGTGGCATACATCAGTAGATCAGGAAGGCATGGGGTCTTTGTCACTGGACTCTTTATGAATAGGCTAGACAGTATCTGAAAGTAATGACAAAGGCATAACAGAGCCCTTTTTGACCTTGTGTGCCTGGCCAATGCAGAGTGGTCAATTGAAAGCCAGGGAGTACCTAGTGAGTAAAATCTGGCAAGAAACACACAGGTCACTTTTGCCTCTGAGACTTCAGGATGAGGTAGGAGGCTTGAATCTCTTGCATTTTGACGATGGGAATCTTCCTCAACTTTGGAAGCAGATTTTTGTCAACTCAAAACACTTTTCCCTTGCCAAACCCATATACTACCTTCATGTTATCTAGAGAAAGCTTCAGCCAACTGGCTTTCATCCATGTCTTATCTCTGCCAGACACAAGGAAGCTGTAACATATGGCTTCAATGAAAAGGAGACGTAGAGCTTGGTGTCATCAGGATATTGATGACATTGTAACCCATGCCATTTCACAATATCCTCAAGTGGTTTCATATGGGTTTTGAAAAAGAAAAGTAACAGCAGTGAACCTTCTGATACTTTAGCTGCAAGTTCTGGGAGAGAAAAAAACATTTATCCTTGATTTTGGGATCTTCTTGACAGAAATTGTCAGAACACTTCAAAGACTTTCTTCTCTCCTATCAGCCATTTTGCCACAAAAGCAATGTGAAACAGCAACAGGAAGCAGACATCATGTCTGGACTATGGTCTGACTCAGATGCAGTGGCAAAGCACAGGAAGAATTAGCAATATTCAGCTAAAATATTGTATTACAGTATGTATGTGTATTTATGTCATGTAACCATACCATGACACAAATTTCCTACCTTTTCTGTGAAATCGCTAATGTCACCAATCTAAACCTGCAATCTGACTATTGAGTGGAAGAATAAACATTTTTGTGGTTTAGGAATTTGAGTCTCAAGAGCTATAAAATTAGAATATTCAGCACAGCTGATTGTCTGCAGAGGTCTCTCAATGAGACCTGCCTTAATAATTCACAGGATGGATAGGTAATTGCTTTCTTGGTTTAATCAACCAATAAAAGTAACAGGTGAAGTGATGTGACCCTTGTGTGAAAAAGAGAAGTTAGATCCCACTGATAAAATGGGGGGAAAAGATATAAAATCTCACATCAGTATTAGCAGCTACTCTGTAGGCAGATGTGTCTTTCCCCCCAGGCTTACATCCATCTGGAGTTCCAACCTCCACTGTGCCAAACAAGATTAACTTGAATGCCCAGCCATTTTGTTTGGAGTGTATCACTGGTATCCATCTTTGGTTGGTATACAGATTTGCTAATAACAATTTCTATGGTATCCAGTCTTGAAAGGTCTTTGCTTCTTATTTAAAAAACATATCAGTGTATTATTCATGTGTCACATTCTCTGTCATCAGTGATGACAAACCTGCACTGAAATTACTCAAGTGCCTCAGCTATAATAATAGAAATAAAATAAATACTCCAGAATGAGTTAGCTCACCTTCTTCAACTACTTCAATGTTACCACAGGGAGGGTGTCCCACAGGCCTCAGATCCTCCACTGGAAGACTTTTCAAAATAAAGCCTTATGAGTAAGGCCATCTGACCTTTCTCCCTTCCCTGTTGTAGTATTTGGTGAACAAGACATAAGCCATACCAGTGAAATATTCAGGCCTGAGAAATGGTGCATTTTGCACCAAAAACATGGGGGCCTGAGCAGAGAAGGAGATGGATGAGTGAGGTGTTGAAGCTGGCCCACCACCATCCCACTGTTAGAGAGAAAGGGAGTTCTGTGTACAGGAATTGATGTAGGGTAGACGTGAAGCAAAGTAGTGAAATCCATCTTGTTTTCTTCAAGAGATGCCAGCTGAGCTGGAGTGATGCTGTGCAGTAGATTGCAGTGAAAACACACAGCTTGTGATAAGCTGACAGGAGCTGGACTGAGCATAAATAGCTTAGAAACATTAGTGGGTAAAGGCAAAGCTTTTGCTTTTGTGTTTTAAAAGGACATATTTGCTATGCTTTGCTTTTTAGAATATAAAAAGTTGTGTTAATGCCAGCAACTGTATTTATAACACCTTACACTTCCCATGTGTCAAATTTTTGTTCTTATATACACATTTTCTCATTTTTTGAGCTAGGGGACCATCATAATTATCTTTAGAACTTTGTGACTGAGAATATTAGACTTTCTCAGCATGACTAACTGTTTTCTCAAGACGTCCTGGCTGCAGTGGTGTAGCTGTGCTGACATTTGCACAGATGGGCAGATGGTGCCTGGGACATGTCTGGTTGCAGTGCAGACCTGAAGATCCTAGATGAAGGAGCTGAGCCTGTTTTGGCCTGATTCATAAGAAAGTTGCTTCTCAACAAACGTAGCCTGTGTTTTCCTTTCTGCTAATGGAAAAAATGGTGAGCCATAGCAAAACAAGCCCACAGCTAAAACATATGTTTTGGCCAAAGGTCATAATGATTTATATCAGATATCTATGTGTATTTGCTTCATACCAACTAAAACATTTAATGTCCTTGGGTAATATAGAAGAGGGCAAACATCCACAAGTCTGACTGACTGTGGCTGGTTATATCACATCTGGTAATTGTGCTTGAAAACCATGCAGGACGAGAACAAAATGGTGTAACTGGGAAATGGTCTTCTAGAGATGGAGTCTGAATTTTGATTTCTCATTGTGTAGAATAGTTTCCTCACTCTCAAGAGAGAGATTTTGCATCAAGGAAGCCAGGATGCTGTTAGGTTCACTGAGAAACATGATCCTTCAGATGCAAGGAGAGGGAGAATAGGCATGGCATACTTTGGCGTACACAGACGACAAACAGATTCGGTGAAATCTAGTTGTTTCCTAATTCCAATTCTGAATCACATAATTTGTTACAGAAAACTGGCTAATGTCCACTAGCTGCTGACAAGAATTTTCTGTCCTACTTTGTGATTGGCAACTTAGTTTGAATGGGTTTAGCTGAGGGAGTTGGGGTCTGGCCTGCTGCATCTTGGTGCCAGGTCTCTTGCCATACTCTTTGCAGCTTTGCTACCAACTTCCTGCTATGGACTTTTGTGTTTAACTTCCATTATTTCACTTGAACCTATTTAGGAAAAACTCATCATTGTAGCACCATTTTAGAAGTGGCTTTTCGTGGATACAGCTAATGGAATTTATGCAGCAAAATGCTACTACTGAAGTCCTCTGATGAGCCACACAGACTAGAAAATTGCTGATTTAGGGTATAAGTGGATAAGATGGTGAATGTTATCATGCATTTGAAACTGGTTTATGCATATACCACTCTATTTTTTAGCAGTCCAGAGAATTACAGAATCCTTCAGCAAATATAGCTCTCTGTTTTAAGCACCAGCATCATAACAGGTTTTTATATTCTTGCTCTGCTCTGCACTCATAGTCCTAGAAGAGCTCCATGGACTTCAAGAGTCAAGGCAATGCTGCAATTACATAGAATTAGAATGCCTTTTCTTTAGCAAAGCGATTAGGTAATGTAACAAAACCAATGAACCAAGGCCGGCTGTGATGTAAACAGTGATTTTACTTCTTGAGCCAAATTCTTAAATGGTGCAAATGAACCTGCTGTGTTCTAACAAATCCTTTTTTTTATCTTCTTTGTGTCAGTAGCATAGACAAAAGGGTTGGAGTAGCAGCAAAAAAACCCCTATTTAATATCTTATATGCAGCACAACTCTTCTATTTCATCTTTTCTTTGTTACTCCTTTTCCTGCTCCATGCCCATTTCTGCGCCTACTGATGTGGAAGTTGAACATGGCCAAAGACTGACAATGCTTACATCAAGATCCATATATAAAAGGGCATTTGAATTAGTCATCACTTTTGCCTGTAGATTTCAGAAGTTTATATCTCCAGCTAGGACAGATGTAAACTTCTTCAAAGTATAAAGGTAGCTCAGGTGTGTTCACCGAGTTGTGTGCAGCAACTGGGAGCAAAGCACTGAGATAAACAGGTATGTGCTGATTCTTGTGATTAGGCCAGAAAAGCTCTCTCATTGTTGTCCTGTGCTGTAGAGATATATCTTGTAATCAAGGACTGACTGTTTAAATCTTTGAATACACTTCTGTAATGAAACATCTAACAGGTGGAATTGCTGGGCCTGCAACCAGGCTTTCTTGTTCTGTGGCTTTCTGAGATCAGAAAATATCTGTTGCATGCCTGGGGAGCAAATTCTTAGCTGCTGGAGTTCCACTGTTGCAGGTTGGTGTTGCTCAGGACTGTGGAAGAGTCCCAGCTGATTCCCAGTCTGGAAGCAGTGACTAGGAGCTGCCCTAAGCCTCCCATTGTCACGTGTCACTGCACTGGCGTGTGCCAAGAGGTGAAGTGAGCAACACAGAGGGCATGTGGAAAGAGAGAAGACAGAAGAAACTCCATTTGGCAGATGCTAGAGCACAGCAGGCTTCCAGCAGTTTATTTTGAATGTATTTGTTTACTAAATAACCATGCTTTAGCACAGTGGAGTATCTTCAGCTTCAGTAATATTTTGCTATTATTATTGAAGACCAAAGGGGACAGCAGTTAAAGGAACATGGTGATGCTCCTGACTAGAATTCACTGTTCATTAACCTTTCAGACACTGTGATTGTAGAAGGGCTGTTTTTTCCTATTTTTTTCTAATTCTTGTAGTTCTCAAACACGCCTGTTTTAATAGCAAGAAGTTAAACTGCAGAAAGGTCATGTTATCTGGTTTGTGCATGGGCTGCCTCCATCACACTTGTGTGTAATCAAAGAAAATATAATTACAGCTCTGCAAATTTGAGGCCAAATCCTACAGTTTAGTCTGCTCATCCCTTGCTCACATAAATGGGTGAGTCCTTGGGTTTTGCTTGCCTAACAAGTACCATCCTGAATTAACAGCGAGGAAATCTATTCTAGGATTTAGAGCAGCTGGCTTATTAAATCCAGTAGACCAACTGAAACCTTGGTATCAGGCAGCAATGATTCTTCAGAAATGACTGGAGCTGTACCAGTCTTACATTTCAGGACTGAGATCAGAACCAGACCCAGTCTGCTGAAAAATAAAGCAGTTCTGTCATTTGCTGGTAATGAGGAGTCACCTACCCAAATCATAAATCTATGTTCAGGCTGAAGTTGTACACTATAAATATGTTATATGGACTCCATGGGGTGCTCTTCTAAATAAGCTCCACAGTGTTTACTAATAAGTCTCTTTTTTCTTCTTCATGCAGCTTGTCCTCTAAGGGTAATAGATGTTTCTGCACTAGCATTTTGATCCAATCCTATTAAAACCATTTTAAGCTCCAGGAAGACTTTTGATCTTTTTTTGTCTTCCAAAACTAATACAAATATTCACAAATTCAGGGTCATGCTGTCTGTAACCACATACTTTTAAATCCAAATATTTGAGGTGGGATTTATGGGAGGGAGTGGTTTACAGCAGGGTTTCCCAAAAGAGAGTATGAAGTGGGAGGGAGAGGTAGAAAAGCAAATGATCAGTTCTGCTTCTAACATTAGTACCATTCTGTATGTGAGAGGGGAGAGGATGAATAAAAGAGTTCACCAGGGAGAGAGACACAGGGCAGAATCATTTGCAAAGTTCTGGTTTACAGAATTTTAAAATGTAAATGCACTTATTCCTAGGCTGTAGAATAAGGTGTATTGTTCAGCATCAGCTGGCTTGTAGTTATCCCTGACTTCACAATGTTTACAGCATTCTCCACTCAGGCAATGCTGCCTAAGAAACTCCTCTGCTCTGTGTGAAAATGCTGTGCACTTCTTGCTTACCAAGGGACTTAAGTTAATATAAGAGCACTCAATGTTGTAATGTTAAATGCCAAAGGACCAATACCTGAAAGGTCTAAGACTGAAAGCATCAGACTACACAATTTCCTATTTACTATAGATGGTATATTTAGTAACTAATCATGCAACCTAATAATATAAAATAGTATTTGACAAAAAGGTCAAGTGTTTAATATTAGGGCTAGGAGAGTCATAAAAATCTGTGAGGGGAATGTTCCATGGAACAGCCAGCCAGCTGCAGCTCCCGGCTCTGTCACTGTATCTCTCAGTTCCCCCTTTCATTCTATAAAAATGTCACAGTCTCTTAGGCTCAAATGATTCCATAAGTTTCCTGCTTCTGGAGGATGTAACTCTACTGTAGGTTCAGTTCCCAGCTGCCAGGCCAAACAGCTCTGTCTCTGGAAGTTTCCTGTCTTTAAGTCTTCTAGAACTCTTCAAAAATTGTCATAGTTTATGGCGTAAACAAAAGTTCCCAGATATTGTGGAGGACTGTATTTTATAGAAATCCCATTAGAATGCAATGAAAGAGACTTTTAAAATTAAATAATTGCTTTATAAAACCTAGCAGACTTTATGTTCCAGGTTTGTCAGCCAAATGGACCTCAGCCAGAGGAGGGAGAGGGAGTGAACCAAACTGAGAGCTGGTGTAAATGGGCCCAATTTTTACATTCTTTTTGTACTTGACCAGCACATGCAGGGACTAGAAGGAGCCACTGCTGCTGATTTGTAGAGCAACCTGGCATGAGCCATGTTTTAGAACCTCATTTTCACTGTAAAACATGAAAACAAAACACAGAAACAGCATCTTAGATTAAATGCTGTACTCAGATCCAGACTGGAGGACACACGTAAAAGATTTTATTGTTAATGCTGTCCTTCCTTAGCTCCCTTAGCTCTGATACTTTTCCCACACTGTTATTCATGACTCTTTTCATGAGTGTTGGAAGTTTGGACTTTTTATCATCTTGTATTTGCCTGCAGAGGCCTCAGTTATTTTACTTCTGCCCATGGGATCCCGCTTCAATTGCAGCTGTTTGAATTAACATGTTTCCTTGCTGCATCTCCTGGCTGAGGAAGGAGCAAGTGCTCTCATGGCCAGCAGAACAAACAGGTGACTCAGTCCCATCCTGTAACTCATTTCTGTGGCATTTTTTGTGAACTCATGTGGTTTAATAACAGGTGGGGGGGGTTGTTTTTTTTGTTTTGTTTTTTTTGTTTTTTTTTTTGATCAGCAATTATATACTTCTGGGTGGGGGGAGATATTTGGAAATAAAAATGGGACACACCTTTTAATTCTCATGAAAGCATTTTCATGGGAAGCCTTCTTACAACAACAGAGTGAGAACAAGTTAAATATTTTGTTTCAAAGGGATTATCCCTACCCAGCAGGGAACAGCTGGCATAAAACACTGATCCACCTCCCATTGCAAACAAGAGCCGAACTCCTGTTGATTTCATTGGTACAGAATCAAGCTCTTATTAAGTCCATGGCCAGCTTTGCACAACTTCTGTCCCTGTCTGCTTCTCTTACATGTAGGCTGGACCCTTTCTGGCTGTGGAGAACCCAAGCTGAGTTGTGGCTCTAGAGAAACTGAAAGCATTCTAAAATATAAATGAGTAAATTAATATAGCAGCTTTTTCCAAATATGTTCAGTTGTGGAGTATATCACAAGTAGCCCCACTGACTTCAGTCAAGCCCATCTGTCTAGATAGCCAAATGACAAGCAGCAAGTTGTATCCAGGAACTTGACTCACTAAAATGAGCCAGTGCCTTTTTTTTCTGGGTTAATGTGGCTCCTCTCTAGGTTGTGTTTCATTCCTGTGTTCAGCCACTTGAAAAGGAGCATTTCAAGTTTTGTGTACAGTTATATTGCAGTATATTTAATAAAAGAGCACCAGTTACTGAAATGTTTTGAAAGATATCATTCCCAGACCTAGGAGCAGCCACAGACTTCTTATTTCCTCTCCAGAGCATTCACATCAAGGCATAGATGCATGTAGTACTGTTTAAAGAGCACCCATTAATTACAAAAAGAACTAGAAAAATTTTAGGATCCTACTCTCTGATATTGATAGGCTTCCTGTTACCCACATCCAGTCCTGTCATAGTTATATTCTTTGAATGTGTTTCTGCTAACTGGAAGAGCAGGCTAAAACTATTAGTGCCCAGAAACTGGGAAAAAAAGTAATAACAAGTGATTGGGTTGTTAAGAGCCTCATTGTATGTGACAGTGAAAAAACTGGGCCTGTGCTGTCATATGTCATCTAAAAGTTAGCACTATGAACAAGATGTTTTCGTATCCTTTCTAATACTTTGAGATAGACCAAAATTTATCATAGCTGCCTTCATTTTACTCAGTTAATAATGAATGATCAGTGAAACATTTTGGAGTAAGAAACCTAGATGATTCAAGTAACGTCTGCTGTGAAAGGTTTTCAAAGTTTAAAACATACAAAGAGACAGTAAAGGTAGCTCTATCTTTTAAAAGACAAAAAAAATGTAGGAGAGATGAGAAGTTTTAATTGAATACCATAATTTGTGAGATCATCATACAGGTTTGATTTTTTGATAATCAGATTGAGTTTCATTCGTGTTCAACATTTGCATGAGTTCACAATGAAACTGTCTTTGTGGACCTTTCTTTGACTTCATGACCATCATGATTTTCAGGGATGAAAGTCAAGCTTTGATGATAATGGTGTGATTGTGCAGTTGCTATATAAACTGCAGTTTTTGACTGCTGGGAAAGGTGCTGTGTAAAAAGCTGTGTTTCTTCTTCTTCTTTCTTAGAACTGATCCAAGATATAGTCTAAAATCTTGCTCAACTGCTCATGGATAAAAAATTATCCAAAAACTTTGCCACAGCAAAATTACATAGCATTCCTGTTATGCACACACCTCTGATAAGTCTGCACTAAGAATAGAGGGCCAAATTTTCTCCTGGAATAAAAATCACTTTTTTTTTTGGTATCTGCTGATCTTCCATTACCTTTTCCAGAAGAGACCTTGGTTACAAGTAGAGAGTTCATGTAAAGAGACAGGTCTTTACCTCTCCAAATTTTACCATCATTGTTTGGAGACTTCTTTTATCTTTGTGCCAGTGCAGACAAAGTAGTATAGTATGATGCATGCATAACTTTATCATAAAACTTCAACTGGTGGAGCCTGTGCGTGGGGAATTAAGTGTCCCATTAAGTAGTAGCAATAATTGTCACTCCTCTTGCATCATATTCACAACTGTGTAAGGATCCTGTTTCTGAAAGACTGGACATGCTGGACCACTGTTCTGGATTAGTATTTTAGTCCCTGTGCTTTATATTGTTAGAACTACTTCTTTTGAATTTCATGGCTGGCTGAAAATTTGAGGTATTCTAGGCTGTACTAATTATGAGAAGAAAGTGTTGTGAGAGTCACAAACTGCTTTTATATAATTCCATGTATGTACAAAGAAAGGACAAAGATCCGCTTTTCTGACCACTGGACAAGTCAAACGGCTATTAAAATAAACTAAGTTCATCCAGTTGCCCATGGGAGGTCTTTCAGCCAGAGCCCACTCCTTATGCTCACCCTTGGCCTCTCATAGGGGTGCACTGGCTCATGCCCTGGCACCTCTCTTCATTTCTGCAGTGCCTCTGTGGCTTTTCTTCCCAGCCAGTCTGGTGGTCTGTCAGTGCAATATTGAGGAACTGTGCTTCTCTCATAGTTCACGTATCTGATCAGACTGGCCTTGTCTTTGCTGTGTGCAGTGACTCGTGCCTGCACTTTGCTTGAAGACTGAGTATCTTCACTGAGGAGTTGAGTTGCTCCTTCCAGCTAACTCAACTGAAGGGCAAGGACTACAACCAGCTCTGACATTTCATCCCTACACTTCTGTGTCTGGTTTATATCAAAATTATTCCTACAATTCCTGCCATCATAAAAAGGCAAGCCTGAAAGGAAGAGGAATAAACATAGAGTGGTTTAAAATTGTATACTAGGAATAATTAAATTCTTAGTAAGAGACTTCTGTCATTTCTCTATTTTCACTCACCATGAGGAGGACAGCATGTTCTCATCTCTGTAGAGTCACATAAATTACTTGATTAAAGTGCATGTTGCAGAGCTTAATCTGGGCATTTGGAACCTCCTTGCTGTTTTCTCAAGGTATTTGTATGATAGATGAGGGGAAAAAAAAGTCCTGTGCTTAGTTCATCTTGTTTTATTGTAGATATATTTTCCAGACATTTGCAAATAGACTAAAGAACAAGAGTTCTTCAGCTATTTAAAGTCTTTGAAATAAGAAAGGCAGTTTAGATTACCAGCAGCCTACAATGTGCATGGCACAAAAATGTCAGTTTTAATGGCAAAGTTCAGGATAAAACTGTGTCAGCTAATTTAATCATTTACCATGAAATACCAGTTATCTTAATCTTACATGCAGTCCTTAAGTCTGCTGCATATTTTTGTGTAATTGAATCCTGTCCCTAAAAGGGACGAAGCAGGGAATTTGCTTTTTAGTGAAAAGTTAGGCTCTAAATGTTCCTGCTTATAAATTGTATTTGTGGCATTGTCAGATATTTTGATAGTGAGCAGCTAATATTTCTGATGAGTCTATTTTTTCTGTTTCCTATTTGTCTTCCATGCTACAGAAATCATATTAGTATTCAGTTTCTATGGAACTTAACCGAATTCTCTGGAAAAAAACTGCAGATATTGTTCCCAGAACTTAAGGCAAATAAATTAGTATCTAACCCAGATGACACATTTTATTCATGTGGTTTGCTTTCTGTCTAGATACCTGATACATTACTTCATCAGCAAATTCAACAAGGGCAAGATGTCTTCATTTTCCTTGGGAGCAGGAGCAGTAAAGCAGTGTGGTGAAGCGTTGGTGTTGTGTGGCCAGCCGGCGAGAAGCCACCAACAGCTGTGACAGGCACAGCAGACATGGGGACAGGAGGCAGCTGAAGCCAAAGAGGACCCACGCCTGGAGCTGTGTCTGTGTGATTGGAGCAGAGAGAGGCCAGGACCCAAGGAAATCCCAGCAGCAAGGGAAAAAACAGATTGACTCTCAGTGACTCATTTAGCTCCTGGATTGGACAGATCTCTCCCCTGCTGGCAATTTGGCTGAGCATCAATGGACAGATACCAGGATGAATAGCTTAAAATAATTAGGGGTTGGGAATTTGCAAAACTGCTAGCCATCCAATTCTTTACTGTGCAATGCGAGGCAGAAAAAAGAAATTACATTTAGGTTATTAAATATTAGGTCAGTGGATTTACTTCCATTTGGTGCAGAACAGGAAACTGGCTAAAATTCAACATTTATATCATTGTGTTGATGGTCTGTTTATCACTGAGCAAGTGCCTTTTGGCAGGTCAAGCTCTTTGACACATGGGGCAAATGTGTGCTTAATTTCTCCCAAACAGAAGAATTAATATAATAATAATTAACACAGATGAGAACAAAATTAAAATCAAGTACAGTCAGGAGTTCAGTTTAATGCCAGGTGTCTCACATTCTAGATGTTCTGGGGCCAGATTTTTCCTGTTGAAGGTAGCAAGGATTTTGCCTCTGGCACTTACGGGAGCTGAAGTGGGCCTTGGATGTAAAGAGACAGGATTCCCTGTACTTCTATTTAATGCATAAAACCAGAAGCAACAGGCTCATTTAGTATCAGAAAAGGTCAGTTAAAATTATAGAGACATCCTTTGGAGCAAATCCTCTACCTTGTATTTGCATATTTATGAATTAGAGATTACGACAGGCCATTTCATTTATTAGAGCAGCACTGCTATAGTTAATAGTCTGTCAGTATTTCCATTATAAGCCCCGTTTTTCAGTGTTTAATATCTCAGCCATTTAAAATCACATCAGGAAGCAAGTTGGTCTTATGTTGCTGGCCAGGTGCAATTTTTTTGTTATGGACTATTTTCAATAATGAAATACTGCTCATCATATATGCAGATGAGCCACAACATTTCTGTTGGAGGAACATAGCAAGGTGCATAGATGCATTGTGCCTTTGTTTTTATTTAGGAAAGAAGGGAAAAGAGGAATTTGACCAGTCATGTCAACTCTGGCCTTATGTTTGAAGAACAGTTTTTCAAGCTCAGAGGAAACACTGGTTCTCAGTGGGAAATCAGGCTGCTGTTTGCCTGCCAGTGGTGACCAAGATAAACAGGTGAGGATGGTTACCCTGTCCCTCTGAAATTTCTTGTCTACCAATCATGGGTGAAGCACCCCAGGCAAGAAAGCAGTGAACATAATAGGAGAGTCTTTAGAAGTAACAGGAGCCCAGATTACAAATTCAGACAGTTGGCCTCTTTTTAAGTGTCTGCCAGCAGCAGAGAAATTCAGTACTGTCCTGACTTTATTGCTGATATTTGGGGTAGAGGGGCTGCTAAGGCTTTAGGGGCAGTTAGGAAGCTGCTTGCATGTGTCCCTAAACTGAACAGTCATTTATTTCAGCTGTCTCACATGACTCTCCTTCCCAACAGCCCCACTTTGCTTTCATAGAAGTGTTAATTCACTAAAAGTAACTGCCTGGAAAGGGCAGATGTTCAGACTAAAACAGCAATTTTTAACTTGTTAGGGCAGCAAAAAGTTAATCTTCAGAGTAGCTGAAAGAGGCTGGTCTTGCACTATAACCTCTTTCCCTGTGAAGAGAAACAGTCCAAACAGAAACTCCTGGGGAGTGGTTTGTTTTCAAGTCTTGAAAAATCATTTGTTGCCTCAGTAATTGACAGGTTAGAAATCAAATTCATGAAGAGAAAAAAAAATGAAGCTATGTGCAAAATATCTTTTGCTCTCTTGCCTCACAACCACAGTTGGAGGTGGGAACATAGTCCATATTTTCTATCTTCCTCACCATAAAGGTCTGTGTGCACAACTGAGGGTTCCAGGGAAAATAGCAATGGCAGGCCAGAAATACTCTGAAACAACATATTCAATCCACTTGGTGCACTGCAGCTAATCAGACTGTGCCCTAGGCAAGACCCAGGGCTTAGCCTCTGTGCCACCATTTTTACTGAATTAGGATTAACAGCAAGTTTAGAAGTTAGACAAGATTGCAACAAAAAGTCTCTGATCATAAATCCCCCAAATGCATATGGTAAGCCAGACTTTTCATCCAGTATCTCATCAACATCATGAGAACCAAGAGACCAGATCAAGTCACTCCACTCGGGCTTGTGGAAAATCTGTTCCAAATCCAAGTGGCAAGGGCTAATCAGTAGTGCTTTCTTAAAACAACAGCATTTGGGATATTTTGTAAGTAATTGCTAACTAAAAGTGCATTTTCCAGACTCCTTCCAGAGTTGACATTGAACAATCTTCCTTCCCTAGGCACATCCCAGTGCCTTTTCAGCCAAAAATTATCTCTGGTCATGATAAGTAATCATAACTCAGAAGGAGGCAGACTACAGAAAATCTAACTGTTTTGAATGCAAAACATGCTTCATGCTAAATACTTCAACAGTTCTTTTAAAAAGGTATAACCCAAAGTAAGGAGGTGGGGGGGGAGTTCTGCCAAACATTTAGAAAATGTCATACATTTTAAAATGAAGTATGAAATATTACATGCTGTTTGCTGGAAACTCTGTCCAGGCTCAGTAAGCTATCTGGATAGCATTGTTTACTAGATATATTTGTTATCCTTTGTCTTTAATTTGCAGTGACATAAAATCTTGCACAACTAACTTGAATGCTAAAAATACTAATTATTATATAATTAGTCAACAGGATGTGTGTAATTGTGCAATACTAGCATTCCTGGGTGTGGTTAAGTACATAGGTAGAATGCCAACATTCATCTAGATGTAGTATTATAAAATTACACAACAACATACACCCTGGGTGGATACTCTAATTATATTTTACATTTAAACAATGGCTACATTAGCCAAATAGAACTTATTATTTTAAAAAATATCTTCCCACAGGCATGGATCATAGTGGATGATGGTAATAATATTGCCCAAATAGAGTATCTTCCCTCTCCCAAGGGACCCAGTCTTCTTCATAAACAAAAATAGGAGACAGAAACCAGGCATAGAGAGCCCTTCATTCACTCATGGCATAAAACCACCCCAAAACAGACATGTGACTATTGCTGAGTCATGCACTGGAATAACTGAAGGCAGAGAATCACCAGGAAGGACTTTCTATCTCATGAAGAATCACATGAGATTAGCCAGAAATGTGACTAGAACTGTTGTGTTTTTATGACTTAACAGACATCAGGACAAACCTTAAACCATGGTGGAAACAGAGCCACACAGTGAGTCAGATTCTTCTTTGAACTTACCAGGAAGATCTAGGTTACAGCCATCAAATGTCTTGAGCACTTGAGTTAATTCTGATCTCTGCTAAGATTTACTGCCAATGTGGTGTAAAAGTCTGCTGCACTCCCAGCCAAAACTTCCCTGCCTGGTCATCCCTCATTCTTTCTGACTGACAGGTATGCATGTCACTGGGGCCAGCGCTACAGAGATGGTTGACTTATGCAGTACAAACAGAAAACATGGCACACCAGTATTTACTCTCTTTTGATATGGTTTCAAGGTGAGAAATCCAGGAGAAGAATAGAAAGGTGAAAATTCCAACCCCAAAAAAAAGCAAAGCAAAAACCCCTAAGCTGTGACTCATCATTAATAAAAAATGTCAGAGCCTAAAGCTCTTTTTTTTTTCATGTGCCTGGGTGCAGAAGGGTGAGGCGCCCTCTGAGGATGATTTTATCTTTTACTTTTGAGTCTGAAGATCTTGGATGTGGTTTGGCAAGTTCATAAAAATATTGTGATGAAGTTGAGTTGCCATCTGGAAATGACACATACAGAGATGTAAGAAAGCTTGAGGAGAAAACTGCAGATGCTGGAAGAAGAATCAGCAATGCACATGAATGAGGTTAAAAATTGCAGACAATTAGCTACAAGATGACTCCTACTAAATAAATCATCAAAGACTTGACTACTGCTTCCAGGTTTCTACTGTGATATTAGCTCATTGGAACAGTCAAAAGATGTTAATTTGGCCAAAGTTTTAGAAATGTGCTATTCTTGTTTGAATTAACAAATCAACCAACAAGGCCAATCTATGCTGTCTTGCCAAGGCTATAAAGCTTCTAGGGAAGCTATTATATTTAATGCTCAGGATCAAGAGCCCCATGATATGCAAAATAAGCCTCTTTGTGTTAAATGAAAGCTGAACAGGAAAGAAAACCTGAGCTTGTCATGGAATTTCACATTTCATTTCAGCATTCAATAAAGTACTTTGGATGTCCAATTTAATAGAGAAGCACAATTTATTTTTTCTGTATGCCTCCATAGATCAGGCCTTGCTATATTCTCATTTAGAATTTAATTCTAGACTCAAAGTAAAAAGAAAATATTCCAGTTGCTTCCAATAGGCATCCAGTGAGTCTTGTGCCGTGATTTTACTTAAATGTAAATTCGGTGCTCAGTTCCTCCCAAGAAAAGGAGAGGTAAGTGATAGGAGTCTGTACACTTAACTTTCTACCTTGCTGTTATTTGCTGCTGATAGAGGCTATCCTTTGGCTTGGCAAAAACTTCTTAATTTGTCTGGTCTTTCTGCAGGGTTGACTGGTATAAAAAAAAATGCTCACCTCGACCTTCTTTATTGCTACATGGAGGAAGCTCACTACAGAAAAGAGTACAGTTGTACTCTCTCCTACTGCTCGAGATTTACTTGTGTCCCTGGTGTGTTGTGATAAGCCTCTGAATGTCACTGCTCTGAAGGTTTTGTTCTTCCCAAAGACTCTCCTGAGGTTCAGTGAAGGCAAGCAGGGTTTGCTTGGGCTTAAAGGTAAATTGTGTATGTCACTATAATAAAGGGAAATATGCAAAGTGTTGGTTGAATTTAATAGGAATTTGAAATTTGACTTGTTACAAGGCCAGTTGGAATTATGTGGACTTCTGACATTGCTTGTAGCAGGAAGACTTCACCCTGTGGTGAGTGCCAGGTCAAAGCCTAATTATCACATACATGCAATTTAAACCATGTTCAGAATTAGTCTTAAGTCTTACTATCACTTAGTAGTATATAATAAGAAACACGATCTGAAAAACACTAGAAATACTGAAGTTTTGCACATCAAAAAGGCTAATTAGAAACTCTTCTTTTATAACAAATAAGCCAAGCATATTGACATTAATTATAGGAAATACTCAAGGTTTGGAATAATCTATTGAAGAGCACAGATGTATACCAAATCCTATGTAAATGAGTGTGTGTAACTGTTCTTCAGGTAACACATTTATTTATTTATTTATTTATTTATTTATTTATTTATTTATAAAAGTAAGCTGTGTGTTCACATTTCTTTTTAAGGGTAGAACATCATAAAAGGTTTCTCTGCCTTGCTCTTACTCAACACAGTGAGATAGTTATTTCTGTAGTTAAATCTGTTCATCACACCCTAACATGCATTCCAGTGCCTTGGAGCAGATCCTTCCTGTACATGAAGTAGTTGTAGCTCTATTTGGTTTAGTACTAGTAATTCTGTAGTTGTTCTGTCAGCTTTACTGGAATTGGATCACTGTAACTAGCAGCAGAATTCATTCTCCTGTGGTGGTAAAATTCCTTTGGAATTCATAACTGCTTTTGTATTTTTCAATCTGTGTCCCAGAGCTGACTAGTGGCATTGGTTTCTTAAAAAAATACTATGACTACAATTTGCTACATTGCCCATTAGTTTTGCCAATAGAGACTCTTAACAACCCAAGGAAGAAAATTTCACATATCCCTTCTTTTACCCTGTCTGGCTGCAAAGAAATCCTCTTAACTTTTGATAGCTTTATTTCATGGGGGAAAGGTTCTTCTCTGTCAGGACCATGACAGGTGGGCTCAGCAGGCTGAATCACTCCACCCCAAATTCTCCTTCCATCTTACTTGCTGCCTCTATACAGATGAAAGATGCTGTGCTTTCCAGGTCAAATCTCATTAATGAATCTCCCAAATACTTGTCTAAGCATACTCCTTAAATTAGATGAGATGTCTACCTGTACTGTGGTCATTGAAAATTATCACCCAGCTGGGACTGGTAAGCTTCCTGAAGCCTGCTCCACAATCTCCAAACCATCCTACAAATGCCAGGGCTTAGCACTTTTGCTCTTAGAAACACTCACCTGCAAGGGCATATGTTGGTAGTGAATTGTTGCTCTCTCCCATCAATAGTAGAGAATATTGATGTTGCCTTTCTGGCTCAACTCCTTTAATTCTCCCAACTTTCCTAACAATTCTCTTAACATTTCACAGGTGTGTCCAGAGCTGCAGTGTCAGCACAAGTTCCAAAAAGCTCATGGTAAAGTGTCTGCTTTCACCTCTCAGATTCAAGCTGATTAAAGGATTTGAGAAAAAGTGCTGGGGGCAATGAAGAACAATGAAGATCGTTTAGATGAGCTGCAGGTATCATTTCAGATTGCTGAAAAGTAGGAAAAAATAATTTTACTCTAACATTAAAGCAGTAATCTCTGTATAGCCTCAAGAATTGTCAACAACTGGCCTCCAGTCTAGCTTGAAGATTTTGGTAATCTCACTACATGCTGCCCAAGTCTGAACAAGATTTCCTAGCCACAGGTTACAGGGAAGATACATAGCACTGGCCAAGCTTCAGTATTTGGCCTGTTCTTATACTTCTGCTTGTGAGCATCCACTACTGGTAATTATCAGACATAAAATATTGGAATAGTTGGATTTATTTCAGCCTTGTGTTCTTGGTTTTAGGTTTTTATGTTTGCCTCATTTTTAGTGAGTCTGAAAAGGAGACAGCTTCTGTCCTAATTGCATTGTCATAAGGAAAAACCACAATTTTTACTGACCCTAGTTACCCAAGGCTATCCTTCTACAAAGAGACATCTCTGACATGTGGGTCTATGTTGACTGACATGATAGATGCAGCACTTGTAAAAGAAACCAGCTTGGAGTTGCATGTCTTCTAGTGGCATGTAAATGCAGAAAAGAGTTGCAAAAGTGGGAGCAACAGGAGACTGTCATTTGTGAAGTCAAAGTTTTATATATAATTTCATCTGTTTGAGAGGCAGATGGTTCTGTTAGTAACTATTCCTTACATACAGATCAGACTTCTAAAGACCTTCTTACACCTGCTTTGGATAAAAGTATATAAAAAACCTGAACCCCTGAGCTTTCTCCTTCAGTATGCAGTCAGTACACTAGAAGGAAAAGGAGCTGTTACACCGGTGAAATTAAATTTGACTCAAAGATAGTTTAGGATGATAATAAAAGTGAAAGTTCAAAATATAGTGCGATATCTGTACCAAGTGTATTGACCTGCTGTCTAACTTATTTTATCCTTACTTGAAATCTAAAATTTGGTTTGAAATAAATATAACTTCCTACCAGTTCATATAATATAAGTACATTATTGAATTCTGATAGAGGCAGTGTTGCTCAGGGATGGAGGGCCCAGTACTGGCCTTATGGCATAGGGTCAGGAGCACTTTCCAGATTGTGACAGTTTCCAGACCACAGGCAATTCTGACTTTAGGAAAAGGTGAAGGAGATGGGCACCTACCCTAGAGAGAGATTACAGACAGCAAAAAAGCCAAGTCATAAATGAAAGCTTTCTATTACTTTCTAGCACTACTGGTCTTCTGATGAACTCTTTAATATTTGGGATGAGTGACAAATTTTTCAGCGAATCCAAGGGAACCAGAAGAGGGGTGGTCAGCTTAGCAAGAGAAACCAAGGCACCAGGTAAGATGACAACCATGTGGGAGAAGAGTTGGAGGGACAAGGGGAGGGAAGAAGGCAGGCTGGCTCATGGGGGTTTTCTGACTGGCAGCAGGGTGTGCAGGGAAGGGAGACACTGCTGCTGGTTAGGATATATCTGGAAGCCATAAAATTGGTGCTGAGGGGTGAGGTGCTGGAGTCACCTGTCTGAAAAGGACAGAGGAGGAGAGCAGTAAAAGTTTGGGATTGGCATTTTGGGTGGCAGAGGGAAGAACAGGGCTCCTTCTGCACCTGCCCTGCCCCCAGGTAGGGTGACCTGGCCACAGCTCCAGGAATGAGGGGAGTTCTGTGTCTCTGAGTTCATGACATTATTACAAAATAAATAAATAAAGAGAGAGAAGCCTAAATCTCTTACTGCTTGACTGGGCAAACAAGAGCTTAACAATGAAGGGAAAGTCTTTCTACCTTCCCCCAAAAGCAGCTAATCTTCAGTCAAAGGCTTTACCTGGGGCTTTTCTGGAGGCCACCTCTGCCCCTTGGGTGACATCCCTGTCTCTGCTTGAGCCTGGCAGGGCAGTGAGAGTGCCAAGCACCTCTGAGCCATGAGTGGGATATTGAGGAGGGAGGGAGGGAGGTTTGTGCCAGTTAATTAGCAGCACTTTGATGGTTTCTGCAGCCCACAGTAACCTTCACAAGACCTGCAGTGAAGGAGAGGTATTTGGGGATATGTGGTTGAGGCTGGAAGTCAATTTATTTGAGCTCTTCTTTCTTTGAGCATCGAGTTCATTGTTCTTCCAGCTCCCTTTAGAGACCCTGACATCAGCTGTCCAGGCTGGGCAGCCCAGAGTCAAAAGGAAAGAAGCCTTTTGCCCATCACTGTCACATAAATCAGGGCCCAAATCTGTAAAATGTGAGAAAATGAGAGATTCGATTATCCATATGGATCACTCTGGATTTATTCCAGATTGCTTCATTAATAGCAATCAAAGACATCACTTTAATGGATTTTTTATCCTCAAAATTATGATCATGGGGAATTTGTTCTGGCTATTGGTTTTGAAAAGGCTTTTGATTCTCCTCAATAGCCTTAACTTATTTCAGATTTAGGTAACAGTAGGATTTGGTCTTAAATATGTTAGATAGGTCAATCTCCTTTATTCAAATCCACTGTTATGTTAAAACTAATGACCACAGTTTGAAGATGATTTATATACTGAGGCTTAGACATGAGAGTCTTTTCTCTCTGATACTTTTTACTGTTACAGAGAAGCCTTTGTTTTGGGAGAAGTCACTGTTTTTAAGGGAAAAGTCAGTGATGTTTTCAATTTTGCCCTTAGTTGGAGAATATGTTATTTTTTTAATGAAGATTTTCTTTAATGAAGATTATGCTGGAAATCACCGAATGATGTTCATGTTTCTTCTTTGTTAATTGGGGTAAAACTCTTAAAGCCATTAGGTGATTTAAATGTAGCTCTATTTCAGCAATATCCTTTATTGGATCCCCCATTATCCTTTAAACATCTTGGTGTGCAAGGGGATAAAATTAGAATGAATTTGTTTGCTTTAAATTGCCATCCTCTGCTTGATAAAACTATTAGCTATTTAGCTAATTGGGCTGCTATTCCATTATCATTAATTGGCAGAATTGATACAATTAAAATGGGGGGTTTATCTAAAGTGTATGTGGTTTTTCCTAGGTATTCCTATCAAGTTTCCTAACATGTTCAGGGAGTCTTACATTCTGCAATTAGTTTTGTTTTCAAGGTTAGAGGTAAATTCGAGATTAATTTTGAAACTCTGAAACTTCTTACAGAGTCAGCTGGACTGACTCCTGCTAATTCTGCTGTTGGTTTATTCTGCCTCAGTGCAACATCTTCTGTGATTTAGACAATGCCCAGCGCTATGGGGCTGTGCAGAGTGTGGGGCTGAGCACACCTCTTTGCAGAAGGTCAGGGCTTGTCCCAGGGCTGTGCCAGGCAAGGTGCTGAACACCCATTATTGCCTGGCCCACCAAGGACTTTAGCACTGCCAGAAGGTTTAAGCACACAAGCCCAGTGACGCCAATTAGCTTACTCATACTAGTAAAGTTAAACAAAGACTGCACTTGATTGGGGCCACAGTAATCATCACCTTGTCAGTTTGAGACTCCCACTGAATCCATTGCAAAATACCACAAAATAACACAAAATAGCACCACTTTGTGCTTACACCTTGACTGTGCTCTCACTGATGCTGCCCTCCCTATGAGCAGGGCACTGTGTTTGGAGGAGTAGCTCTGCCAATCCTCTTCTGTGTGTCCAAAGCATCAAGAACTGCACCCTGTGCTCCTGCCATGCCTGCTGGACATGCCATCCCTCCTAGGCTCTAGTACAAATCGTGCTTCTCCCTTCTAATGCTGTGATTCATGGCAGCCATTAGCCTCAAATAAATGAATGGGCTGGAAGAAAATTAAAACCAAATCACACTCCTATCAAAGGGAGCTCTTGTTGACAAGCAGGGCCTCTCTTGCCAGAATTAGTCATCTGGGTCTGCCTTTTGCACCAGAGACTGAGAAAACCAGAGGATGATTAATTGGGCAGGACCAGGAGGATGTTGCCCCTCCCATAGAGTGGGGGCAGTTTCTGAATCACACCATGAGGGCAGTGGCTGCATCACTGAGCACCACCACCTACCACTGCTTCACCTTCACCACGATTTTATGTGCTGCTGTGCTACCACATCTGTTCTTCACTACCCAAACATGCCCTTATACTGTGATTTTCTTTACCTTGTCTTGCAAACCATGTAGAGCTGGGTCTACTGCCTTTTAAAGCAGCTTAAAATAATTTCTATCAAGAATATAAAATAGTTTTACGCAAAATAATTTTTTTAATGTTTTGTCCGTAAAATATGTTCAAATCTAATTATATATAATTTTAACTAAAAAAGAAAGGCTCTTTCCTGTAGACATGATCCAGTATGTGTGTAACATGTTTGAACACTAGAACAAACTTGATGCAATGCTGCCCTTCTTAATTCATTTGAGTCATTGACATTTTTAGACTATACCAAAGTCATTTCATGAAACACATCATGCTTCATGGGTTAATCCTGATTTAGCTGTGATGCTTTGCTTTTGGGTATTATCTAAATTGTTTTGCCCATCTCTTCTTCATTCATTTTGTCTGTCATGAATATCATTCTACATGGATTTCACTCATACATTTATTTGTATTTAAATTATGCATCTCTTTAAGGAGATAGACCCATCAAGTGATACAATACCTGATGGGACAAAGACAGAGGCATTGTTTACTTTTGCATAAAAAGCCATGAAGACAGATCACACAGTTTATAGGATACTAATGAATTATTTGGATGGTTGACCTTAAGTCAGACTCAATCCAACTAAGCTTGGTAGCCAATGCATTTGAAATGTAATGAATAATAGTCCAAGAGACAAATATATTGAAGGTCTAGCTTGCACAGGTTGGCCCTTATTGACACCTTACTGAGGCACCTTTGCTCTGAGTGGCTGGGGAAGTACCTCATCACAGGCTCAGGGCTGCCTTCTTGCCAGCCCAGGGACAGAGGCTGGCCTGCTGCTCTGGGTCTTGGACACTCATTCTGGGGAGACAGAGAGCACCTGGGTCTCTGGAGTCACTACTGGCATGTTTCATGAGAGCTGAATGCATTCACTGGAGTGAAAGTCACCTTGGGCTGAGGGGCTCAGGAAGAAGGAGCACTCCCCCAGTGCAGTTAGAAACCCCACACTCCCACAGACTCACCGTGGCTCAGGAAAAAGGGGGAGGGAGCAGAAACAGAACCCTTAGAATAAGGACTGCCTCACAGCACTAAATGCACTGATCCTGTGCTGTTTATATTTCTGAATTAATTGCAGTAAATAAGGAGCATCACACTGGGTAAAACTCAAGTGAAAGAGATGGGAATCAAGCCCGGGCAGAACAGAGGAGCTGCAGTGCAGGAGCCAGTCCTCCCTGTGCAAGCTTTAAGGTATAATTAGGGCCAAAACCTCCTTTGTGCTAGCATTACTGTTTATTTGCTTTCATATCAGCTCTGAATTTGGCTTACTGTCACCAGTAAAGAGTCCAGCATAGGGGACATCTTGGGTTGAAACATTACTGTGGCATACACTGCCTTCTCCTTATTTGAAAGATGAGATATAATACTGTATGTCATTAACTAAGACAATAATAAATTAATACAATAGCCAACTAATAGTGCTGTAATGCTTTCATGTATGAATTGGAATGTGAATACTGAGCTTTTCATTTCATGGTTGAAAAATACATGAGTTGACCCAAATATTAATTTCTGTATTTCAATCATTTACATATTATGGGTCAATAATCATTTCTTGCACAAATGACTTTTCAAATGAGAAGCAGTGTATTGTAATGGTCTATCATATTTACAAACATCTCATCATTCTCCTGACTTAGCACTTAGTATTTAAAATATACTGGACCAGATATTGTTTGCCAAATACAATACAAAACTGGGTCATGTAAAATTCAGATACTGTTTTCTTTTACTATTATCCATCATTTATAATATTCATAAACCATGGAGTTGCAGGCCTGTGCCCCTGGCAGGCCCATGCCCCCACTTTGGAATGGGCATAGGCTGTCCAGCAATGCTTTAGGAGACCTGACACCTCTTTCTGCTCTTTCCTGACCTTAAAAATCTCTCTCTTTTGAGCAGCAATCCCTCTGAGGATCCAGCACTGTCAGCAGAACTAATTGTGGTGGTTTTGAGAAGTTTATTACATCCCAAGATTTCTTTTCAGCATTCAATGACATCCAACAAAATGCCTAGGACGTCTTTTTTTTCAATTACTTTGCAAAGCTAAAAAAATATAAATAATCTTGGTTTTTACTTACTGATATTGAAATTAGTCCATCATTTTGGGCTGTTCATTGTTTCATCATATTCTACCCCTTTATTAGCCAACATATCCCAACAGAAACCTTTTGTCTTAGAGTAAATGTGTTCAAGTACTGAATTAATCAGGGACTAGTGTAACATATATATGCTGCCCAGCAAGATGAATTTACACATCTGCCTTTTCCCCTAATTATAATTCCAGAGGTTGAATGTCAACAGCATATGGGTGTATCCTCAAAGAGGCATGCAAACACACACATAGAGGCACACACACTGTACATTAATCTCTCTTGGCTTATCTGTTGCTGTCTTTAATTTGTATACTTCAAAATTGAGTGGTGAGGTCATTTATTAGACTGTTTCTGTGAATTTTATGTAGTGATAAGGAAGCAGTAACATGCAATTTGTTTTTATAGGACTCACTTTTGTAAGTATGATCTAATATTTTCTTCCTATAAGTGAACCGTGAGGAAGAAGTGATTTCAGAGCTAACTAAGAGTTAACTGGCTACGTTTCAACTGTCACCATTGTCTTACATCTACATAGAGAGGAGAAAGCCAGAGAGGTGTAAGTACAGCAGGCCACTGGGAAAAAAACGTTTACAAGTAGAAATTTCTCCTCAGAGCAAATTTTTCCAGTTTGTCTTGATTTTTTCTTTCCCTATTTTTTAAACACGACGTGTGATGGAGACGACTGTTATTATCCAAAGGACCTGACTTGCTGGCTCACTGCATCTCTGTTTATGAAATGCCATAACAAAAGTGAGCTCACGCTTGTGTGCTTCCAATGCGTGATGTTCCTGTGTGCCAGATGGGCACTTTCATGACTGTATGAGCGTGGATTATTTCATTTCCTACATCTGGGACTCCAAATGGCTGCACAGAATGCCACAGGAGAGAAGAACAGATCTTCAGCTGGGGAAACCTACCTTCACAGGGGAACCAGCTACATCAGAGGGGACGAGGCAGAAAAGCCCCGAGTGATATCTGAAAGTTCACATAAATCAGGGCCATAAGGGAAACCTTTAGAACCAGGAACAAGACAAAAATAAACAATAACTAATGCTGGATGTCAGCTGTGCGGAGGGGGGAGGGAAAATAAACCATAAGCAGTTTCTTGTCTGGCCACAGAAGATGTGTTTAGAATGCTGTTTTGTATTTCAGCTCAGAAACTCTGCTGTGACCTTCAGATATTGCTGGGTATTACAAGTTCTACAGATAGCCAGAGAGAAATATTCCAAGGAGAGATGGCAAATACCGTGCCATACTAGTTAATGTTGTGTATTGCTCACAGCCCATTCCCAAACTGTGACCAGGCAGCCTTGTTAAAACAGTGCAGAATCCTACAGTAACAGTCAGGAATGCTAGTTAGTCATAAAGCTGTTGCAGGATTTGGGATAATTAGTTGTTTGTTTGTAGGATAGGAGTGCTTTCTTTTCTTTCTTTCTATTTTTTTAAGCCCAAAACAACAGAGAGCAGATCCTCGGTATAGTGAGGATCTGGCTCACTACACTTTTGCAGAGTATGTTGCATTTCAGAGCCAGCAAACAGGAGGAGATGGTGAGAAGAATTAGCTGTAGCAGAAAAAATATAGAGTTAAGTCAGTGACTTTCTTAAGATGAAAGAGAGCTAACCCCCAAAAGAGAACAAATGAAAAAAGTAATGACAAAAAAAGTAAGAGCTTGTGACACAAAGTAAGAAAAATAAACAGCAGTTGATTTAACTATTTTGCATAAGATATTTACAAACCACAGCATATTACTGTTTGCTTTATGCATTTTCACATCCTGCTCAGTTTAAAGCAGTAATTTTCTGCAAGGACAACAGAGGGAAAAAAAATGCTTTACACTGCTTATATTAATTACATTTTTTCATTACCCGTCATGTTTTCTACAGGCTTGTGTATTATTACTGTAAAATGTAATGAAACAGAAAAAGAAAAAAAGAATGGACTTCTGGGAAATTTTCCAATTCTTGAAATGCAATGTTAATTGAGTGCTATTTTTAGGTCATCACAGATAGAACTGAACCCATTGCCATCAGAGCACAGAATGGGGACAGCCCAGGTGCAACACAAACCGGGTGAGGGAATCAGTTTCTACTAAAGGAGAAAAGGAGAGAAACTTACTCCCCAGAGGGGTGGGTTTGGGGCAGTTTCTATTTCTTGATGTTAAGTTCTCAAAGTAGAAATGAGAGGGAAGGGTGCAGAGCTGGCAAGGGTCCAGGACCCACCATGCCCAGCCATGGTCACTCCTGAAGGAGATCCACTGGAGATCCACTGGCTCCTGAGTCAGGAGGGCAGAGAGGCTCTGCCTGGTTTTGTGGCTGACTTTCAGCTCTGGGAGGGAGGGCACTCTGAAAGCCGACATGAAATAAAGTCCCCAAAATGTATCAGAAATCCCTTTAATTTATAGATCTCTTAAAAGGCTGCCAAAAAATCAATTATTTTAATTTGTATATAGTGCAGCCATGGACTGATTCAAGTTCTTTTGAAGTATTTTTATACAGTCATTGCACAAAGGCATCCTCTTTCCCATATGCAAAAAAAAAAAAAAAAAAAAAAAAAAAAAAAAAAAAAAAAAAAAAATTGAAAACCAGAATTTCTCACAATCACTTTGATTGGAAGAATAGTGCAATTCACATGGGATTCTGCAAGCAAATCTGAGTCTTCTCACTCAGTCTGTTAACTGGGTACCTTTACTGTCAATCCCAAGAATCAGTGTAGCTTTATTGCTCCCTTTATTATCTGCCTCTTCTCCCAAAGGGTGTAGGGAAACTGAGCCTGTAACAGGAGAAATAGATTCTGGTACTGGGAGTGGAGGTTCCCTTTGGAACAGAAGTGGGAAATCCTCAGTGTGCACTTACCAAGGCCAAGATCACAGAATCACAGAATGTGTTGTGTTGAAAGAATCATCAAGTCCAGCCCCCGACTTTGCCCAGGGCATTCCCAAGAGTCACACCACGTGCCAGAGTTCATTGTCCAAACACTTCTGAGCTCTGTCAGGCTGGTGCTGTGACTACTGCCCTGGGGAGCTGTTCAGTGCCCAAACACCCTCTGGGTGAAGAGATTTCTCCTCTCATGAAACAACTCGAGGCCATTCCCTTGGTCACTGTCACCACCGAGCAGAGATCAGTGCCTGCTGCTCCTCTCCCCTCTCAAGGAAGTTGTAACTGCAGTGAGGGCTCCCCTCAGTCTCCTCTTGCCCAGGCTGACCTCAGCTGCTCTTCATATGACTTTCCCTCCAGACACTTCACCACCTTTGTAGCTCTCCTTTGGGTGGTCTCTAATAGTTTTATATCCTTTTATATTGTGGTGCCCAAAACTGCACGCATCAGTCAAAGTGTGGCCACACCAGTGACCTCTGTGAACATCCCACGTGGGGAAGCCAATCTCCCCAAAGATGTTCATTCTCTGTTCAGCACTGCACTGCTATAAAAGCAAGAGCCTCACCCAAACATTTCGGCAGCCATTCTAAATGGCTGTGTAGCATGTTTTGGAACAGCTGAGATTAAACCAGCTTTTTACCTGCTTTGGCCCCATCTCAAAAAACAGACATGATCAGATGGTAGAATTATCAAACCAGCTCTCTTTGTTTTACTGTTAGTGATTTGCTAACCAGCCTCTAGGTATGAGATAACACTCCACCCATATTGACCCAGGTCATCAAAGACATTTGGAGCAGGATCCTAAACAAAGACACTTAAGCACCCAAATTCCTGAGATGATCTGGGCTCTTTTACCTTGGTACAAACAGCTTGAATTCTGGCCTTTTCTTTATTCATTAGAAGTTTTTTGTTTTTCTATTGGTCTGGTAGTCACTTGAGGGTCCGGGCTCATCCTTTTTCCAATCTCAGCTCAAGAATCCTGATTGTGCCCAAGGGCTACAAGAAATACAGGGCATCAGTAGTGCTTCCTTGGGTGTGGCTCTCCTTGACCTGTGCAATAGTGTGTGCGTCAAGCACCCAGCAAGAACATGTCTTCACTTCTTGCATATCATTAATTCTCTACCTTTCCCTTAAGTCACATAACCTGAATTTTTGACTTATCAAAAATACCTCCTCAGTGCATTTCTGATGTGTCTTCCCACCTATTCTGCAGTAGATATGGCAATGGTATATAAGTGTTATGGATGTGCCTGGCAAGACTTAGATGGATTAAAAAAACAAGCAAAGCAAAACACAAACTGAAGAGTTGGTTTGCTCTCCAAAACATCTCTAGTGCTAAGATCGAAGTGATAAGTCATAAATATATGCCAACATAATTTTCTCTTATCTATCTGACACATAGAATTAAGGCTATTGTGCTCAAGCACTTATAGCAAATTGACAAACACTTCCTTTTAGGAATGCTGCATCAAAAGTATTAACATGGCACACACTGCCCTGCACTTGCACAAAGGTGTGTGAACTGTGATACTCTTATTGCAAATCAAGAGAGAAATCCTGCTTCTTCTGACTCTGCCTGTACTGCCTCCAGCAGTGGTGCCAACATTTGGACTTCATTTAGTCAAGCCAAATGGCTCCAGCTTGTTGCAGCCTCACCATGGGCCTTAGCTCATTATTGGCTTGTCAGCACTAATACTTCATCAAGACCAATCTCAAACCTGGCAGCTACCCCTACATATTTGTATCACACCATGACAGACCCCTTTTTATGTTTAGATTAGAGTTATTCCTCTTTGCTATGAAAATTGATCTGGATCCACAGCCCTCTGATTGGGAGTCACAATATTTTTCCATAAAGGACCCAGTTTTGTTCTTTCAGAATGATTCGTTTTTCCTTAGCACCCAAAGTTGTTCTTATGGGCTGCAGTCCAAAAATAGCAGGGCTCCTTTGCAGGCCAGAGCAGGTAAACTTTTTTTGTAGTGGGATGACAGGAGCAAGTGTTGGAGAGTACAGAGGGAGCAAAGGGAGTCATGAAACCACAAAGCCTCCTGAAGCATAGGCAGCCTGACCCAAGCCAGCTGGATCCCACTACACCACCCCTAAGGAATGGTTCCTCTGTGAGCCAGCCCCCTCACTGCTCCAGCTGCTGAGGAAGGGGCAACAAATTTGTTAATTCCAAGTTAAACTCATTGCATAAATCAGGAAGTCAGTATTCCAATGGCAATTCAGACTTGAGATAATGTCTTAAGACAGAAGTAGTTACTGGTTTCCATGGGAATTTTGCCATATCTTTCACCAGGACTAGGATTTAATCTGTGGGAGTTTTCATTTTTTTGGCTTGATTAGCTGGCACGTGTCCTCTACTGCAAGACAGTCACAGTGCACCTGAAGAATTGTGGTAATAAGCCAGTCAAGGAGACTTTGCAGCATGGACCTGAGGAGGCTACAGTCATTTGACTGGATCAATAGACAGGATTTCATCAGAGAGAAGGGGTTCAAATGTCACTTTGAAAATTTCACTTCGACGTGTTCATTTTCTGTTTCATCTCTGTTTGAAATGGCCTGTAGATTTAAACTGTGACTCAGAGCAGGAGAAATGAGGAGCCATTAATTCTTACTAAAAAATGCTATTCCAGGCCATAACCCTAACATAAATGAATTTGGCATGTTCCAAGTGAACCATCACTTCCATGATGAAACCAATGGATATAAATTCAGCTTTGGTCAGATGAGTCCTCAAGCTTGCAGACCATGCACCAAATGTTTATTATTGTTCAGAAGATCAGATACATGCTGACTACAGCACAGTGCTTTCAAAGAGTTCAGTTGTCATGAACATAGGGAGCAATAGGCAGCAGGGCTTAAATATGTTTCAGGCTCTGGGATTTTCAAAAACCCTTATGCTCTCAACTCCCAATGACAACATGGAGGCTGGAAGCTTTAAAAATCTGAAATAGGTACTGATCTGTAGTCAGGGGAGCTCATATATCTGTGGAAATCTGCCTCTGATTTATCCAGCAGCCCTGTCGTTCTGGGTCACATTAGGGACCATGAGCACATCACCTGGCACTACTCTGCAAACTCTGCTCCCTTGCATGGCTGTGAGTAAAACAGGAAGAAAGATGTATTATGGCTCTCAATGACCAGGAAGATGCAATAAGCAATGATGTGTTAGCCAGCATGTTAGAAGATGCCATTGTATACATCAGATGCAGAACCCAATTAGCTGGGGAAATTACAGTTTCTGATTTAAAGGGTTTTGCAGCTTATGAAGTTTCCCATCCTGCTTGTCAGCCTCTATGTCCTCCCTGCTGGGGATCTGCCCTGCTGCAGGTGAAGAAGCCCACCTAGACAACATGGCCTGCACACAGGGGCCCACAGGCTACAGAATAGGCACCCAACTCACAGCAAAGCCAGGACAGCACAGGTGCTAAACTGGCTGTCCCTGCTCACACATGAGCCTAGAAATGAAAATGTACGTGGACCAGCTCCTGCATACTTTTGTAGATATGCCAGCACGTGACCTGTGTGGTCCCCCTGCAGTCCTATTTAGACTAAATTTGTGAGTAGGCAGTGTTCTCACCCAGGAGAATGGACATTTGTGATCTAATTGATTAAATCTGTGTTATGCAGGAGGGTGTTCCCAAACAGTGAAATGCTTCTAAAGCATTCCAAAACAAATCCCAGAATGACCTGTGCTGCACCCACACAGAGCTACCTCTGACACTGCACTCCTGCCAGTCTGGGAAGCAACATGTGCTGCAGACCAGTTAGCTCTGGGCATCAGGGATTTTGTAATACTAGAAAAAAGTGGCTAACTCTCCACTCCCTTTCCCTGGCTGTGATGTGAAATGCTGCTGAATTCAGTGGAGCTGCACTGCTATGAAACTGGGTACAACAGAGCAGGTAAATATCTCAATATATCTAATGTTCATAAAGTTAATAATGTCAATGCCAACAGAGTCCAGAGCAGGACTGGCATCTTGGATTTGTCTCAGTAGATTGCACCTTAGCACTATTATTTTCATCAGGTTTTTGTTACTTTGTCATCTTCCTGGGTATCATCAGAATAAAGTTCATCTCCCAGCTCCTCAACCCTAAGCATACCCCTCTAAGTTTTGGGGTTGGGGTATAGAGTACCTTAAATGCTTGAATATTATCCTTTGAAATGGGGCACTGTGCACAAAAGGCCTACCAAGTTCCCATCAGAAGAGTTAGTTGAAGACTGGGGGACTGGAAAGACTGGCTGCAGCCAATTTATTTTTTTCTATTTGTTAATCCACTTTGTCCAAACACTGTGAACATTTGGTGTGTTTAGTTCTAAATATGTCAAATGCTCCTTTAGGGAAGAACTTCAAAAACCTAAAATCGTCTCTTAAGATCAAATTCATTGCCTGAGCTCAAAATTACTGTTCTCTACACAAATAAACCACACACACATACTTGTGTGCTTTGTCTGCACTGCAGGAATTGTCCTGGGATAGCACTGTGCTGTCTGTGGAGCCCTGCTAAAAAAGCCTTGCTTTCTGATACTGAGAGAGAGCTGCAAATATTAACATATCGTTGTGGGCAGTGGGAGAAGAATGATTATTGTAACAAATCTAAAAATAAATTGCCTTCATTTTCACCTATTGCACACCAGTGGGGGCAAAACAACTTTAATTAGTGTAACAGGACAATAGCAATGGAATTGGCTTGGTCACAAGATTTTTGCAGGATGACACTGATGGTATTACTATCCAGCTTCAAAGATTTGGAAAGATGTGGTTGCTAACACTGGAGAATAGAAACCTGTTTTTCATCAACTAGGCTGGCCTGACAAATTAAGTCTGTGGAGTCATTAGATTAAGATAAGAGCTTATCTCCTAGACTGACATTTATTCAGAGGTTTTTATTCTGCTCAGCTAGTAATTAGTGCAGTTGAATTTTTAACACTGCTTTGTCCAGTCACTTGACAGATTTGAAATATGCACAGTTTTGATTAAAAAAAACCAAAACAAACACCTAAGATCCAAGGATACAATATTATTAGCTTGGAAAGGTTTTAAGAAGAGTTGAGATGATGCTAAAAATCTTCAAGGAGGTCAGAAGTGCTTCTGCTGTTGCCTCATTTCCATACACAGATTGAGAGGCTCCATCAACTAAATTTTTAGGCACTAAGCAGCAGATATCTGTAGCAAATCTGTGATTTCTTTCGTGCCCATCCATTTTGTAATTCTGCTGCTTTAGAGGGGCAGGAATATGGTGCAGGCTGCAGTCCTGCTCATTAATGCTTGTCTGCCTCCTTCAGCACTCGGGTTAGGATTTCAGGTGCGGGCAGTTTCAAAAGGAATTTTCTTTCATATGGCTGTTTCCATGGAATAAGATTTATTTTTCCTGTCCTAATTTTCTTGTAATAACAGATGGATTGTTCCACAGTGAACCAATGCATTACTTTTGGACACATGTTTTTTAAATTGCTTTAGACTAACAAGTATCACTTTTTTTTTAAAACAGTTCATTTTGAGTAACTGAAGATCAGAATTGGATTAATAATTAGTGATTAAATGGATGACTGTTTGTTTATGAGGTTTGACAGTTTGTTACAGCTACATCCTGTTACAGCATTTGTTTTGTCCAAAGTGCAGCCATCTCAGCATCTATGGTTGTTGCCTTTAGAAAAACACAGACAAGAGGAGTTCATGGTAGTAAATTATGGTGCATCCAACTGCTTTAGTTCTGTGATTACTGGCATTCACAAAAACAACAACAAAAAAAGACCTCTTGTTTGCATTTTACACGTACTGCCAAGACCCCTGAACCCTGTGGACTCGGGGCCAGGGCCATCAGCTGCAGAGGGTGACACATTGTCACTCACCTGCACTCCTGAGCTTGAAGCAACAGTGGTAGAGTAGGACACAGGTTCTCAGGCTTACTGGGATCTGCATGCTGGTTTTCCATGTCCATTTCTGTGGGTTTTCATGACATTTAGAGAACCCCAAAGCACGAGAGGAGTTTTAGCATCTCATAAGTACAACAGGTCTTCCATGGTTGGAATGCCATGGGTGGGAAGTAAGGCATGAGGCAGGGAGTTATTTCAGATCTTTGCACAGCCAGGGATGAAACCCTGCTGCTCTCTACTTTCTGAGCCAGACCCTTGATCTAGACCTGCCCTAATTCCTGTTTCAATGCAGATGCTTTCGGCCCTCTGTGTCTGCTAAGGCCCTTGATACTTCACATTGGAGATGTGAAACCCTATATATTTTGTATATATTTCATATATGTGTAAAATTCAAGCTCTGTGGCAATCTCTGCCATTGGACACCCCAGCATTCCTGGTCTGTAGCTGAGATCTCAGCTTGTGGTCAGGAGTGCTAGAGGTAGAGATGGAGGCAATATTTTTGCTCATTAAATGGCCTGGAAAGAAATTTGCATCAAGCTGAACCACTTGCATCAATTCCCCAAAAGTTTGAAGTACTGTTTTACTCTCTAAATTTTAGCTGTTAATGCTGCCTTTGCTGTCAGCCAGGTCAAGAATCCTGCATAATTCCCAATATATAACTCACTTCCCAGCAGAGAGAAATGAAACCCTTTCCTGGACCTTGGGTGAGCATGAGGGAAAGAGCCAATTTCTGATGCCTCTAGGGAAGAGCATGGCCTCAGCAGAGGGTGAAGGAAGGATTTAAATTCAAGCTTCCCAGGATTTGTGGCAGCAGCATCCCTATTTTCCTATATTGTTTTACTTTCCTGTGTTGTGCATTGCTGCAGAAGCTGGATGGTGTCAGCACTACCTGGCAAGCTCCATCTGTTGAGCCTAAAGACTTTCCCTTCTTGGACTAAAGGGAAAAAGTTGCTATCACTCAGACACACCAACAGAACCAAAGAAAGACCTCACCTCTGGGACAAAACCCCAGCTATGTGAAACTATTAACATCTCCTTTTGATGGGCTGGATATTACAGCTTAGAGGTGTCTTGTTGTCTGTCACAGCTGTCTATCAACAGTGCTGGCTCATGGGGCAGTTCTCTGGCCCCACAGCCTTTTCATTCCTGCCCTGCTGCCACCATCCTCTTGTAGTTCCATGAGAGATAACACTGACTTGCCCTTTTGCCTTGGGCCAACAGTTTAAAGACTATTGCTGCTTGATGGTGCAGGCAAATAAATTAATACCTTGGTTCTGGCTGCAGTGTCTAGAGTCCAAGACCTTCACTGGCCCCACACTGAAAGCCAAGGATTGACAAAAGCACTAGCAGCAGAGAAGTCCAAACAGGTCAAGGGAAGGGGCACTGCAGACTAATAAAACCTGTTACTACACGGAGAACTTTGCTCAAATTCTGATGCCAGAAAAGACAGCCTAGACTGGCAGGTAAATCTCCCTGGAAATAGCAGAAATCAAGGTTAGAGCAACATATTTATCCCAGGTTACTTAGTAAATATGGAAATACTGGAAAGAGAGAATTGGAGATTTTACAGAAGGAAGGTGTCATTGAATGGCAATAACAGTACAATGATGCTTTACTCTGCCCTCCATTTTTCAGTGTCCTGCTCTCAGGTTGATGGTTGCTCTTCAACATTTGGCCAAGGTCAGACAGGTGAGAGAGATTTTTTTTTTTAAGTTTCTTGTATTCCTAATCAATTTTTAAAATTACAGTAAAGGGCAATAACTTTATTAACTGGCAAATACATTTTTTGTGTCACCAGAAAACAGTGCCTGTGAACTTGGATGTTCCTCTGATTTTTTATTATTGCATTTGGCTTCTAAGTTTGGTGCAAGGGGTGGCCATGTCCCAGAAAAAAATATGCTTGCCCGTTTTAACAGAATTCCATGGGCAGAAATTTATCCATGAAGAATTTTTTCCAGTACAGTAAATTATGTAGGAGGTTCCACACAGATATCCTTTACTCTCAGAAATGAAGGTGAGCACTCTGTAGCACAAGTACATTGTATAGCCATCCAGTTGTTTGTGTTTCCCCCAGGAATTCAACACTTTTCACAAATAATTACACTTTTCAGTTCCATAACACAAATCCTGTGACCCCACAGGACAACTGCAAAGGTAGGGTAAACACCTCTCATTCTATTTTATAGGTACTTAGCACTTATGAAGTGCAAGCTCAAGGCAGGCTGTGACGAGCATCTACACTTAGAGAAGTCTCTCTGGAAAGCCAATGGAAGTTATTTGCTCAAATATTCATAGTAATTCAGGTGGTCAGTGGTCAATGCAGCTGTTGGGTTGGTGGGTTCCCTTGCACCATGTTAAAGTCCCTCTGCAATAGCCCAGCCTCTCCCCAGTTTGTTTTTCTGTTGTATGTTATTCATTAAACCCTTTGCTGTGACACGCCATTGCCAGTGTGCCAAATCCTGAGCAAATCATATCCTCTGTTCTTCTGTTGCAGATTTGTGAGATAATCTACTATAGATTAATCATTTCAGTCTTATGTGCAATGTCAAAAATAAATTGGGGTTATGAAGCTGGAGGGGAGCCACTTGGGGGTGGTGTGTTCTTACAGACACTCCTTATTTGACTTTGAAAACAGTGTCATGACGAGATTTTTGAAGCTGATAGTTACCCCATGGAATCCAAATCACAAGGTAAAAATGTTGTGGAGTAAGTTTTCATCTTTACAAATATCAGCTCAATGTTGAATTGTAAACGATTTTTAGGCTATTGCCTTCCCTCTCCTCACAGCATGAAACGTATCTTGGCTGATCCCTTACATCTCTTTAGAATATAAGATGGTGGGAAAATAAATAGAATAAAATAAAAGCCAACCCCTTTTAAGGACTGAATATCTGCTGGAGATGAAGGTATCCAACACAGAAAAATAATACAGGCCAGGAACACAGCCAAATATACTGTAAGAAAATATTAATTTGCATAATTTAAAATATTCTCAAACATTTTATAAGATCCCAAATGTCGAATAGTGAGTAATTTGTCTAACGCTGCAGTTCTTGCTGCCCTCCCAGCTGAATCACAGTAGGTCCTTGGTGTCTCTAAACCAGAGCAGGGATTAGTGCATACAGAGAGTCACTCTCCTTAGCTTCCTGGTCTCTTCTGCAAGACAGGAAGATCCACAATCCTCTCTGAATTTGTCATGAACTGAGAAATGAGACATTTAGCTCTATCTGTGCTGCCATGTACCATCCACCTAGACAGCAAGGCTTTATCCTGCCATCAGTTATTGAATGCAGGTCTACAGTGACTTCATGATGTGCTTTACCTTCCAAGGGATGGCAGAATATTGCAGGGAATACAAGGAATGGAAAAGCACTATTTTTGTTCCAGTTTCTTTTGCTTGCGTGCAAGTAAATCAAACCAGACTCCATGCTGAGTGATATATCATATAACCCTTCAATGTGATATGTACCCAACAATTTGTTTTTCACTATGGTAGCTTTTCACAATCCATAAGTCAGATGGAAGGTAGAGAGATTTCCTAGCTTGAAATGCAAAGTGTATTTTTTTAAGATATGCTAGGGATTTTTTTTCCCTACCAAGAACAGTTACTGAAGAATACAGATGAAAATATGTGCCGGAGAGTATTCACTAATGATTTACTCAAAATATGTGCCAGAGCATACTCACTAATGATTTACTCAAAAGATATGATGGCATCCAGAGTCCCTTACAGAGTTCTTCTGAGCAATTAATGCATAAGAGCTGTGCATTCAAGCAATATTAAAACTCTAGCAATAAGATAACCAATAGAAGAAAATTACTAGCATAGTGCAAATCTGAATTGGTTTGAATGGATCCATCTTCCACTCAAGACCTGCCTTTTGTATTCAATGGGTAATTATGGTGGTATTTCCAGATAAGAATATTCTGAGTTGGAAGGGACCCACAGGGATCATCAAGTCAAACTCTCAAGTGAATGGCCCATATGGGGTTTGAATTGTGGTATTATTAGCACCATGTGCAGCATCATGTTCTGAAAAGCTGGACGAGTGACCTTAGTTAGAGAAGAACATAGATAAATGGATAGCATGTCAAAAAGAAAATATGCCTTTAAAATATCATTAGAACATTGATATGATTGGTGAACCATAACAGTATGTTACTTAAAAAGAGATGGGCACAAAGCCTCAAAATACTTGCTAATTGAGCCTGAAAAGGAGTTTTCTTTCCTTGCTTCCCCAGCAAAAGCAGTCCTATCCCACCAGCTCTGTTTACTCAGCCTCTCAAAGGCCAATTCCTGTGTGAACACTCATTTCCCTTGGGAACAAGGATGAGAACCAAGTTTATGCTCAGCACCAATATGACACGGGTCAAAGGATAAGCTAGGTCTAATCTAGCACCCAGACTTGTGTCACAGGGTGTCAACATAATGAATGCCACTAGGGCAAGCTCAGAGCAAATCAGAAGTCACAATTAATGTATCCCGAGGTATTAATTATGAATTGATATTTTAGGGACTCAACACGCTGCCCTGGGGACC